>NC_067400.1:25805679-25980679 GCF_016432865.1 Antechinus flavipes
AACAACTTTTAACATTATTGATGTTGCCTAGAGTATAATTAGTGATGGTACCAACTATGTACTCTCAACAGCTCTGGCCAGCTTTTGGCCAGACTCCTTCCATCTTGATAATGCATTTCATGAAATCACAGAATTTGAGAGTTATAAAAGACCTCAGTGGCAATCTAATAAAACCCCCACACAAAAGAATTCCACTACACCATACCCACATGTGGTCTGCCAATCTCTCTTTGAAGATGTTCTAATGGTTTTTCTTCCATAACCTATACATGGAATGCCATGTCTCACTCTGCCTTTTGAAATCCTGGCCATCCTTAAAAGTCTAGATCAGGTTTTATTTCCTGCAAGGTTTCACTAAGAATGTTTCTCCTCCTTTTCTCTTCCTTGGTTTGTACTCTTTACTCTGATACCATGGATCATTTTGTATTATTACATTTTTGCACGTGTTGCAGTTTCCTGGATTATAAACTTCCTGAAAGCAAAAATTTATTGCTCATTTAATTTTTGTATCTCTGCTAGAACCTAGAATGGTATTATTTATCCAACTGATGCTTAATCAGTATTGGTGGAAGTTGACAGCTCAAACAACAACAGCTGAGGGCTGTGCAATTATTATAAACACTTATCCGTGAAGAAATAAGAAATTGCTTTGCTTTCTCTATAGAGGATGGAGGTGATGATAGAATGAGAGTAGTATTGCCTAAACTGTTAAATCTTATTGGATGTGTTGGTCAGTTTTATTGAATTTCTTTCATTTGCATGACCCATTTTAGGACAAGAGGTATATACTTATCCATACACATACACACATATTTATCAACCTAGTGATAAAAAGAGATCCCTTTATAAAGAGATCCCATCAGAAATGGGTATTTCTGGCCAGTTTAGTGTAAAAATAAAAAATAAAAAAGATTTTTGTTAACAAAAACTGGGAACAAAGTAGCTGGTCATCAGTGGAAGAAGAACTAAATGAACTATTCATAAATATAATGGAGTATTATTAAGCTTTTACAAAATGACAAATACAAATACAGAGAAGGATGGAAATTCTTTAAAAATTGATATAAAGGAAAGGAAAAGCTAGAAAAACAATATCTGCAATGATTACAACAATGCAAATGTCAAGAACAGCCACAAACAATTAAAGATGAATGTTGTAAAATTACAAAGAGAAACTGGGGCCTCAAAGAAGAAATATGAAGGATGTCCTCACCCCAGTTTCAGAGGATGATTGTAGTCCAGGCACAGAACATTGCATATATTAGTAAATTTTTTTTCAGTGTATTAAGCATTTTTTCTGTTTCCCTCCTCTTCCTCTTCCTCTTTCTCCTTCTCCTTCTTCTCCTCCTCCTCCTCCTCCTCCTCTTCCTCCTCCCCTTCCTCTTCCTCCTTTTCCTCCTCCTCCTCTTCAAATGGGATTAAGTGACTCATCCAGGGTCACATAGCTAGTAAGTATCTAAGAACAGATTTAAACTCAGATGCTCACTCCAGGGCTGGTGCTTTACATACTGTGCCACCCTAGCTGCTCCTCCTTTATTCTTTTTTCTTTTCTTTTCTTTTCTTTTAAAGGTATTGAACTAAAGACAAAATTAGAAAAAAAATTGGAGAAAAAAGACAGAAAAGGTTCCCAGGTGAACACCAGGGAGGATTCAAAATATATAACAAATTTTCATTTCAAGAAAGCATATATAATAATAGAAGAAATTCTATTCATGCGTGTCTATTTTTTCCTTGCTTCCTTGTAGGTTATTCTTTTGTTCTCTGCTGCATCCTTTTTATTTTATTTTTTTCCCCTTTCATCCCCCCTACTTCCCTCAAGCAAGCTACAGTTAAACACAGATATATTAATACATAAATATATGTATATATACACATCTATGTACATATACATATATCTATATGTACATACATAGACCTACATACATATACATGTATACATTTATTCATATGTAAACATACATCTAAAACAATATAGTATGGCTGATATATGATGTAGATTTTTTTCCTTGATTGAATCCTTGAGTTTGACTTTGACTAAGATCAATAATTATTAGCTCTACTTTTTTTTCTAATAAACTCTACTTCTGATTCTTGCAGTATTTTTGCATATCTCTTATTTCCTATCCCTCCTAACTTAAATTAATTTAATTCAAATTAATAATTGCCTTGCTATTAGTTAACCTTCTCCACTAATAGATCCTTTTACTATCTTCTCTCCTCACTCTTTCTTTCCCTCTCTACCCCATTCCTATTAATCTACATATCTTAATATAAACATATGTATTATGCCAGCTTACCATATCCTACTCTTTCCCCCTTTTTATCCCTTTCCCATTAATCTACACATCTTCTTCCACTAACATTACTCTACTAGACCCCACCTTATCTTTGGTCCCTTGTCTATTAATCTACACACTTTGTTCCACTTCCATAAATCTATATATCCTTCTATGCTTCACCTTATTCTATTCCTTCTTTATTTCTTTATAGATTTTGGGGGGTACTATACCATTTATATCTATCTATCTATTATCTATCTATTTATAATGTTCCTTATTTAACCCATTCCCAATGTGAGCAGATTTCCAGAACTATGAGCTCTCCTTCCTCCCCTAATGCCTCTGTATCACTTCTTCCCCTGCACAACATATAAATAGTCCATGTTGAGTTTCTTGAAATTAATATTTGATATTCTTTCTTATATGTTGAATTTTCTACTAAATTCAGGTTTGACTGAGACAAAGTCCTGAAAATCTGTAACTTCATCTAATGTCTATTTTTTTCCATCCAATATCATGGATAATTTAGCTGGATATGATATTTTTGGCTGCAGGTTTAATTCTGTTGATTGCCAGTATATATTATTCCAAGCCTTATAGTCTTTTTACTGTGGCTGCTGCTAATTCTTATACAACTCTAATTGTAGCCCCAGCATTGCAGTTTGTTGCTGTTGTTGTTTTGTTTTGTTTTGCTTTTTGGAAAAAAAAATTGTCTTTGATCTGGGGGTTTTGAAATTTGGCAATAATATTTCTATGTGCTTTCCACAAAGGATCTTATTGAGGTGTTGGTTGGTGAATTTTTTCTATTTCTACTTTCCCCTCATGTTTTATCACTCCAGGACAATTTTCTTGGATTATTTTTTTTTGCATTATTATGCATTTTTGTGTTGAAATTCTTTTTTTGGTCATAGCTTTCAGGTAATTCAATTATTCTCATATATTCTCTTCTTGATCTGTTCTCCAGATCTGTTGTTTTTATTTTAAGATTTTCTACATTCTGTAAAATTTTATTATTCTTTATACTTTGTTTTGTTATTTCTTTGTCTCTTATAGCTTCACTGGCTTCCCCTTGCCCAACTCTAATTTTCAAAGAATTATTTTCATCTTTAAGCCTTTGTATCTCCTTTTCTAGATGGTTGGCTTTTTTCTTCATAAGCTTCTTGTTTTTCTTTGGTGGTTTTTATTTAGTTAGTTAGTTTGTTAGCTTTTCCTCAATGTCTCTCATTTGATTTTTAAATTCTTTTGTGAGTTCTTTAAATTCTTTCTGCTCATGGAGCTAATTAATATTACTTTTCAGGGGGAGAAGGAGCTTTTTTTTTTACTTCAGTGTTCTCCTCTGACAGTGAACCCCAGTCTTCCCTATCCCCACAGTAAGTTTCTATGGTTGGATTCTTTCTTTAAAAAATATTTTTAAATGAAATTAGAGTAAGCACCTTTAATCATAGGTGGGGTGGTGTCTCTAGCTTCACTTCAGCTCTCCCCTCTCTCCTGAAACCCCAAATCAAGAGTTCCACTCTCCTGCAAGTGAAGGCAACTAGCAGCATTCCTGCTCCCTCCTTCAGCATTCCTGGTGTGCTGCTTCCTTCCATCCTAGGGCCACTGCTCAGCTAGGCATTGTGTTTCTGATCAACTAAGGTTCCCTCAGTTTGCTAGACTCAGACCCTGGATTACACACACAGTCTGAGAAACTGAAAAAAGTTTCTGTGGTTCCAGCTAAGGCACCAGCTAAAGTCAGCTAGCTCTAGGGCTCCCTAGTTAATGTTTTTGTGGAACTAGTCCAGAGGTATTTGCAATTCACACTGGTTAATCCCTGCCTGGGAACTTTCCTTGGATCTTCTTAGGTTGTTCCAGGAAGATCCCTGTTCTGCCCCAAATCCTTTGGGTTTTTCACCCATCCATGATTACCCTAAGACAGAAATTTATCCCGTTTGTGGGAGAAATCTAGAGAGGTTGAAATGTATGGATCTAATAGCTCTCTTCAACAATGAGATGATCCAAACTAGTTCCAATTCTTTGGTAATGAAGAGAATAAGCTATACCCAGAGAGAAAACTATGGGAAATGAGTGTGGACCACAACATAGCATTTCCATTCTTCTGTTACTTGTTTGCATTTTTGTTTTCCTTCTCAGGTTTTTTCTTTCTTTCTAAATACAGTTTTCCTTGTGTAGCAAGATAACTCCATAAATGTGTATTCATATATTGGATTTAACATATACTTTAACATATTTAACATGTATGGGACTATCTGCCATCTAGGGGAGGGAGTCGGGGGAAGGAGAGGAAAAGTTGGAACAGAAGATTTTGCAAGTGTCAATGCTGAAAAATTACCCATGCATATATTTTGTAAATTAAAAAAGAAAGAAATTTATGAATCTATTTCACCATCTTCCCACAATCCTCTTTCTCCTCCTCTTTTATTCTTTTTAAAAAATCTTTGTTAATCATGAGATAATTCTCTAGGAAGAGTCATGCAGGAAGTGAAACAGGAGAAAATTCAGGAAATGTTTAAAAGTATAAATACAATTTCATTTAAAGAGCATCAAGGAAGGTGCAGGAGAGAAGACAGAATTTGGAACTCAAACATCTTTAAATAAATATTAATTTTTTAAAAAAAATATAATTGGGAAACAATGAAATAAGAAATATTTTAAAATTAAAGATATTAAATAGATTTAAAATTAAAAACATTTTAAGGTTCATTTCTTTGTTTTTATAATTTCAATTTACTAGAATAATTTTGATGAATCACAAGGTTTCCCTTGAAATAAAAAAAAATACATTTTGATTGCAAGTCATGTAGCATTATGGTTCTGAGAAATTGAAATTGAAGAGAGAGGCCCAAGAAAGACCTGAGTAGATTGAAACATATTACGAATGAGGAATCATATAAAAGAAATTGAGCCAAGGATTCTCACTTCAAAAAAATGAAAAGATGATTAATAATGTGTTGGATTCACTGTGTATGAATTTATGGTAGTATATAAATAGGAATCATGTAAGATGGGTAAATATCAATAGGAAGAAATCAGTAGCATTGAAGAAAATATTTATATTGATGGAATCATGGATTTTATGGAATAACAGAGGCATTTTCTGCTTTATTTTCTATACAACCCTTCCAGTCTTGCTTCACTCTACTCCCTGCCATGTACTTTTGACTAGAATTCAGTCAATGATCTTGCTTCTTCTCACATATAACACCTTCCATCTGCATGAATTTGTACTGGCTGTCTCCCATTCCTGGAACGCACCATTTCCTTGCCTTCATCTTTTAGAATCCTTAGTTTCCTTTAAAATTCAACTTGTGTCCCATTCCATATGAATCTTTTCCTGATACCTTAAGCTGCCAGCATCTGCCCTCCCAAAACAGCTTTCATTTTATTTTGTGTATATCTTGTTTTTATCTTATTATGACATATATTGTCTCTGCCATTATAATATAAGCTCCTGGGGCAGTTAGGTGGTTCAGTGGACAGAGTGCCAGCCCTTAAATCAGGGCAATCTGAGTTCAAATTTGACCTCAGACAGTTAACACTTCCTGGCTGTGAGACCCTGGGCAAGTCACTTAATCCCAATTGCCTCAGGGAAAAAGCATATATACATATACATATACATACATACATACATATAAGTTCCTTGAGAATACTGTTAGCTTTTTTTTTTCTTTTTGTCTCAAGAGCGTTACACATCCCTTGCACAGAACTTAATAAACAACTTGGCAATTAATTAATGAAAATAAAAATAGCTTTTTAACTGAGTGAATTCACAACAAAAAAAGCCACATTTATGCTTTCAGTCATTACCTGATTATTTCTGTTGGAAGTGAAGATGTCCAAATGGATCTCATTTTCTCAAATTTCACTATATAACAGGTCATAATGTAATGTGAAATCGTTTTTATTGTCTAATATATATTTTCACGTGTCTTTGACCTATTCTTTTAAAAATTCAGACATCCCAAGTTTCTGAAATATTACATAGATTATTTTAAAACCTTAAGTGTAATTCACTGTCTAGTTCCTATAATAGAAAAGGAAGACCTTTAATGTTACTCAGAAATTGTGAAATCCATTTAAGAAAGTAATCAACCTTTATTAAAAAAAGAAATTTTTCTTTGAAAAATTGAAGTGTCATGTTCATTGAATTCACTTTAAGCATTTTCCCAGTAGCCATTTGATAAAAATAAAAGGAGATATTTATATAACTAAACAATTAAGTATTTCTTACTAAAATACTACTTTTAAAACATTATTTTGATTTCAAAATACTGCTTGAAGATTTTTTTAAAATAGGTTTCTAAATTTAAAAATATTTATTTATTTAAACCTAAATACAAAAACTGGGAGAGAAAACAAACTATAAAAGGAAAGAGAAAAAAAAATAAAATAAAACCCCAAAATTTTTGTCATGTGCTTAGTAAAATATCAGGGCAAGTTCAAAATATGAAAACAGGTGAGGGATTTTTAAATATAGAAAACAAATATTTGTATTACACTTTCCTCCAAAAAAGCATATAATGTTTTATTGTTTAGACCTTTATGATTTTTTGCTTTATAATAGTTTGTAATAGAAGGATTAGCCTCCAAAGAATGAATCAAATAGCAATAAAGAGATACATAGTGGACATAAGTAGCCTGTAGTTCAATATCAACAGTGACTCATGAGAGCAGTCACATGAGGCGGAGCATCAAGGGAAATAATCAGAAAAGTTAAATCAGTTAAGTGATGAAAAAAAATAAGGTGGGTATTAATAATAATAGCTAACACTAAGCACTTTGAGGTTTACAAAACACTTTACAAATCTCTCATTTAATTTACACAAAAATCCTAGGAGGTAGTTGCTATTATTACTCTCATTTTACAGGTGAAGAAGCTGAGACAGAGGTTAAGTGACTTTACCCACATTCACACAGTAAGTTGTGCCTGAGGTAGGGGATAAACTCAGGTCTTTCTGATGTTACAGGCACTAAATTATTCACTGTGCTCTCTAGCTGTCTGGACAGCCTGAGTGTTGTAATGGCACCTAAAAAAAGCAAACAAACAATTTTAATTACTTAGAGGAAAGCCTACAGTATGTTGGGAAGGATTTATGGGAAGATTTAGTTTAGTTAAGAATCCAGTGGAATGAGATTTTTTTTTTTTTTGGTGATGAATTCCATGAAATAGTATATGTGGAACATGGGCAACAATGTCATCAGATGAGATTTAGAGAATGCTGTGGATAAGAATCGCATGGGATAAAAAGGCATAGATGATGTATAATCTGCAACAGTGGAAGTCATGCTCTTGTTGTCAGGATTGATTATTGGATTTTTGCTTGCTGTCTTGGGGAGAGGGAGCAGAAAAGGGAGGGAGGGAGAAAAATTTGGAACACAACATCTTGCAAAGTGAATGTTGAAAAATATCTTTTCAAAAAAAGAAAGAAATATCTTTTCAATATTTGGAAAAATAAAATATTATTTGAAAAATCCAGTCTTTATTCACAGCCCCAGAGAATTCCCATTGTGTATTGTAGTACTTCCCAAAAAGAGATTAAAGTCATTACAGGTTCTGATAAGTCATTACAAGTTTTGATACTCAGACTCAATAATAAACCCATAACTCATGTTTTTCATTCCTGAGGCAATCTTCAAAGAAGAGGCCTGGGAATGAGAGAAGGAGGGGAAAGAGAGGAAGAAAAGAAATAAGGGGAGGAGAAAAGAAAGAAAGGAAGAAGAAAGATGAGGAAAATATGAGGATGAGAAAAAGGAAGAAGAAAAGGAAGAGGTGGAAAAAAAGGGAGAGAGAAGAAAAGGAGGAAGAAGAAAAAAGAGGAAGGAAGGGAAGGAAAGAGAAGGAAGAGAAAGAAAGGGAAGGGAAGGGAGTAACTACTTAAAGAGTAATGCACTTGAAATTAAGAAATCACACACAGCAGGCCACTCTATATCAGCTAGGAAAGGGGAAGCTTGCCAGAGGTAAGGCAACATAGGGAAAGAAGTCTAGATTAGCTGCTAATTCCAGTTTTCCCCCCCTAATTATTCATGACAAATCAGCTCTGAACATAGTTGATTCTACATTGCTGAGAGTGTTAAGCATTGTCAACACTCTCTTAATTTCGGTTCCCTGGGGCAAAATCTTGGCCACCCAGCCTTAGTTGCAGCTCCGCATGATAAAACTTTGATACTCTTGCTGAACTGCCAAATCTGATGAAAAGCTCACTGAAAATAATGTGCGCTCCATTTGCTTCATATAATTAAAAAATTCATAGTAAAATTAATATGAAATTGACAGATGATGTGTAGATTATTAAAATTTTTACACTTAGTAATTTTTGGGTAATTGTATTGCTTGGTGATTCTATGAAATTTAAGTCAATGTATAGACAGTTAAAGAAATTATAGCTATATAGATGAAATTATAATCATTAACAATAATAACGGATGGTAATATAGTACTTTAAGATTTGCATAACATGGCATTCATTACTATATCACATTAGACACTCACAACCCTGTAAAGGATATGCTAAAATTGAGAAAAGAAAATATTTTCCCCTATAATGACAAAATTCAGGGTAATAATGTGTCCAATGAATGAAAGCCTCAATATCACAAAGAAATTAAGAAACAACTCCATGGATAGCATGTTATAATCTTGTCTTTATTGATTTTTATGTTTATCATTGTATTAAAATGGAAAAGATCATGAAACAGCTATGTAGAGTTAAGAATACCTGAGTTCAAATTTTACCTCAAACATTTACTACCTATGTGACCCTATCAAGTCACTTAACCTCCTCCACCAAATAAAGATGACTAATAGCACTTATCTTTCAGGGTTGTTGTAAGGGTCAAATCAAATATAATATTTGTCAGGCACTTGGCATAGTGTCTGCCATGCGGTAGACACTGTTCCCCTTCCTAGAAAAATATAGCTTCACTGTGCCTCAATTTCCTGATTGGGAAAATGGAAATAATATAATTCCCCCAGTGAGTTTTCTTGAGAATAAGATGAGATTCATGAACCTTAAAGCTTTGTATAAATACAGAGATATTGAATATATTTAGCATCAGAGGACATGAGTTCAAATCCCAGCCTTTTTTTTCCTTCATTCCCTGTATGAACTTGAACACAGTACTTTCATTTGGGGTTTTGTTTCCTGGAGACAGACCAGATAACTTGTGAGTACTTCTCAATTTAGGATTCTCTGATGCAGCCCACTCTATTCGCCACAGACAAAACACCAATTTCTTTAAGGCTGAATATATTTGTGTACCATATCTATGACTATGAGATATTTTGCACAGAAGATATATTTCCAAAAATTAATATTTCCCCTTGATTAAAATGAGGTAATAAAAAATTAAAATGCTTTTAGCCATTGCATTTTTTTAGACCTTCAAAAAGATAGTCTTTTTATTGTACATCTATAATCTATGTTCAATTGTTTGCCATCTCAAGAAGTATGCTAGAGAGGGTGGAAAAGAATTTGGAACATAAAATGTTTTAAATGAATGTTGAATTGTATACAATAACAGCAAGATCATGTGATGATAAACTATGACAGACTTAGCTCCTCCTAGAAATACAGTGATCCAAGACAATTTCAATAGACTTGGAATGAAAAATGCCATCGGCATCCAGAAAGAGAACTATGGTGATTGAATGCAGATTGAAGCATACTATTTTCATTTTTTTTTGGCTTTTTATTTCTCATAGTTTTTCCCTTTTTGTTCTGATTTTTTATAATGTGATTAATATGGAAATATGTTTAATGTAGCCTATATCGGATTGCTTGCTGCCTTGGTAAGAAGAGAGGTAGAGGAAGGAGGGAGAAAACATTTAGAATTCAAAATCTCACAGAAATGAATGTTAAAAACT
Source organism: Antechinus flavipes (assembly GCF_016432865.1). Taxonomy (NCBI): domain Eukaryota; kingdom Metazoa; phylum Chordata; class Mammalia; order Dasyuromorphia; family Dasyuridae; genus Antechinus; species Antechinus flavipes. The sequence goes on from NC_067400.1 coordinate 25,815,820, forward strand.
GTCTTCAATTTAAAAATGAAATATTATTGAGAAAAAATGATGTTGAAAATTGTTTTACATGTAACTGAAGAAAATAAAATACTAAATAGAATTTTTTTTAAAAAGATCATCTTTTCAGATGGGCAACATCTGGAACCTGTTCACACATCCTATTTGGTTGAATCCTTATGGTAGTAACCTGTTTACACAAATGGATTTGTGGATATGTGTCAGATTTGATAAGAAGAAAGCAAGTTGTCATCAGAATGGCAGAAAAGTGGAAGCTTTGTTTTTAAAGGATTTTCTAAGAAACTTAATTAGCCATGAGAGATCTTTCCACAGAATATTGGCCAGAGGATTTTCAATAATTAAGAGAATCTTATTCAGGTATTGGGAGATTGAATGCTATCATCCGGATATAATTTTTTAAACTTTTCTGTCCAAAGCACAATAATATGCATCATTCACTTTTATTTCAGAGAAGGAAAATTGATTATTTTAGGTAAAAATCTAGTTTGATTTTGTGGTTCATATCCCCATCCCCATCAGTTTCTTTAGTTCATTAACAGCAACCCAAGTGAGGTACAATTTTATTTTTAAGAGGTAAATGAATTGATTGAATTCCAGAAGTAAAAAGTACACAGCTTGAAATGAGAAAAAGATGCCATTACTGCAGAATTAATCTACAATGGAGGCATGCTATTGGAATAAAGTTTCAATTTCAGTTCAGACTAAGATCTGCTGAAAGAATAGACAAATAGGAAACCAAAGAATATTTGGAGAGAGCTTTAAAAAACTGTTTCCTGTTATATGCCTATGTAGGAATGCTAGTATAAATCTATATGGATTACTGTTTGGGATGTCCTTACCAATTGTTTCTTGAATTTAATTAAATCGTGTTTGATTTCTACACTGGGCTTGATACTTTTTGCCTCCATTCAGACATCTTCCATATTTACTAAATTGGTACCATGATACTTTGTCAAAACTTTTAGCATTAAGATTTATACTCAAGATAAATCATTTATTATTTGACCTTACTTTTTGACCCATATTAAATTTTATTGTTCTGAGTAAAGCCCAGCATAGGAAACTTCTCTACATTAATGCTCATCAATAACTGGTTTGTAATAATAACTTATAGAGCTCATCTGACCACTAGAATCAAATATAAAATCCACTCTTTGACTTTTAAAGACCTTTGTAACTTGGAACTTCCTTACATTTCTAGTTTTCTTGTATTTATTCACTCCCATGAATTTTGCCAAGAAGTTATACCCCACTCCTTACTATTTCTCTTAGACAACACTTCTGAATCTATTCAGCTTTACTGGCTGTCTTCCATACGTGGCATTCTCTTCCTATCTGCCTTCTTGGTGTCTACAACTTCAAGTCCTATCCAATATCTCACCTTTTTGAAGAAACTTTCCCCAAATTCACTTTAATCCTAGTGTCTTTTCTGAGATTCTTTTTGATTATATCTGAAAATGTCTTGTTACTTAGTTATTTATATTTTGCCTGTTCTCCACTAAACTGTGAACTCTTTGAGAATAGAGACTGTTTTTGCTTTTCTTTGTATCTCCAGAGCTCTACACACTGCTGGGATGTAGTAGGCACTTATTAAATGCTTATAGTCTTGATGTGACCTGGAAAAAGACTGAGAAGTTAAGTGACTTATCTATAGATATATTGCCAGAATATGGATATTGCAGGGTACCATACCAAATCCTTATAAAGGAAAGGGTAACAAAGAATGAATAAGTAGGTGGTACAGTAAATAGAGTGCTGAGTCTATACTCAGGAAGACTAATCTGGTCTCAGTCATTTACTAGCTATGTGACTCCCGACAAATCACTTATCCTATTTGTCTCAGTTTCCTCATCTGCAAAATAACCTAGAGAAAGCAATGGTGCCAATACCTTTGTCAAGAAAATCCAAATGAAGTCATAAAGAGCCAGACACTACTGAAAAACAACTAAAAAATGAGAAAAAATTTAAAAATAGAAAATAACAAAAGAACTTGGGAGAGTGCAGGCAAACCAAATGAGAGGGAGCTGAGATTGGTTCAGAAACTAAATGGCAATTAAAACACAAAGGTGACTAATACATACTTCGTGTATTATAATATAGTTTGCTTATGGAAGAACACAGAAATATAATCATAATGTGAATGGATGAAAGAGAATGCAAGTGGATCCTAATAAAAGAAAAAAAAAGATTAGAGAAAAAGAAAATAAACCCCCATTTTTATTTAATACAAAGAAAAAAATTAAATAGTTATGAAACATTTTTTACAGAAACAAAAAGAGATGGAATGACTGGAAGCATAATCACTTATTATAAGGGGACTGTGCCAAAGTATAAATAAATGTATATATTTGGTTCTCTACCCATTAACTTAATGAGAAAAGAGTTTAGAACTAGATAAAGTTATATAAAAATTCATTTCAGAGAACAGAAAGTGTAGAATCTCAAGGGAAATCATGAGGCAAGGCACAAATTAAGGAAAACTGTCCTTTTCAGAACTCAAATTATATTATGAAACAATACTTTTTCAAAAAACTAATTTTTCGTGATTAAAGAAAAAATAGAAAAGTAGATTAGTGAAGCAAATAAAATAAGCAATAAAAAGAAGCAAATGAGAATAGCAAACAACAAATAAAATTTTATGAGACCTGCTAGAAAAGATTGAAAAGAATTTGGCAGAAATTGCATTTAGGTCAACAACTTATACTATATATTACATTAAACTGAAAACAGATAACCTGAATATTAAGGCCACCCCATAAATATTAGCAAAGAAAATGATTGACTGCCATTTACTGTCATAACTTTCATTGGACAGTCAGTAAAAATGAACAGATTCAAGAAATGGAGAGTGAATTAAGAGGAATAGTAAAGAGAACTATGTCTAGATCATAGCGTTCATGGAAATAGCTAAAATACAAGAAGACTAGAAAGGAGGGAAAGATCCAGGTTACAAAGGACTTCATAAGTCCTTTTTTTTTAATATTTGATTCAAGAGATTATATGGACTCTCTGCAATTTTAAGTTGCAAAGCAGTTTCTGATAAGTAATAGAGAATTTTTAAACAAACATGGAACAGAGAATACCATAAAGGATAAAAATTTTTAAAACTTTTGCACAAATGAAATCAATAAATTCAAACAAGGGGGAGATATTAAAAGTGGAGAAATATTTGCATTAAGTATTATCAAGACATTTGATATATTAAGTATATAGTTAATCAATAGAAACATATATAGTTAATCAATAGAAATATATAACAGCCATTTCCAAATAGATGAAAGCTCCAAGTGAATAAATAATGGTTACAAAGGATTATGAACAATAAACAATCATTTTGTAATTTGATTCAAATCACAAATAGCAAGAGAAATACAAATTAAATCATCTCTGAAGCTCAATCTTATGTCATGCAAGTTGGCAAAGATGACAAAAAGAGCAGTAAATGTTGGAACAAAGGGCAACTAGGTGGCACAGGGGAGAGACTGCCAGGCCTGAAATCAAGATTTGTCTATAGGAGTTCAAATCTAGCCTCAGAAATTTACTAGCTATGTAACCCCATCAAGTCACTTAATCTTTTTTGCCTCAGTTGTCTCATCTAAAGGAAAGTCCAAATGAGATCACAAAGTCAGACATGGCAGAAAAATGATTGAAGATCTATAAAAATTTTTGAGCACCTATAGAAAGAATATATTCTCTTGGTGGAGCTGTGAAGGAGTTCACATATTCTACTTAAATAATTTCAAATTATGAAAGAAATGTGGCTAAACTCTAGCAAGTCAAAGATAGAAATAAAACTTTAATATCTATCCAAATACTTAAAGCAGGTTATTTTGTTATAGGAAAAAAATAACTAAACTAAAAACAAAGTGGGCACCCACATATTAAGAAATGCCTGGAAAATGTAGTGAATAACATAATAGGTTATTATGAAGTACTATAAAGTGGTCAACATGAAAAATTCAAAGAAACGTGAAGAAAAATGATGAAAACATGGAGAAAATGATACAAAGCATCTTTCTTCATACGGATACATCCAGGTTTGGGGGTGATCTTGTAAGCTGGAGAAGTTCTGGGTTCATCATTTGGAACTGACTGATGGCAAGGAGACTTTCTTTGTCTAAGAAAATGATCCCCCGCAGATGACATAAATCTAAAGTTGGCTAAACAACGCAGAGGCAAAGTGAATTGTGAATTATCTATTTAATAGGTCTACAAACTCTTCATGTTCTGATGAGATTTAAGTATAGGCTTTAGGGAAATTATGATAGTCATTACAAAATAAATTAATAATTATGGTTTTAAGTCATCCTGTCAATGAATGCTGAATCCTTGTCTTTTAGCACTTCTTTCCCATATCAGATTCATAATGTACATTAAGAACCTTTCTACTCCTCTCTTTGAGAAGGCATTAGATGTAAGTCACAATTTAAGTTGTAAATCTTCCACAAAGTCCACTAGAGTGAGAGTCATAATGAGCCAAAGAGTATGAGATTAAAGACCTTAACCCTTCGCAGAACAGAACCCATGAGTGCCAGGTTTCTCAGGAGAGAGAAAATAGATGCAATACCCCAACTCCAATGTGCTCAGCAATGATTATTAACAATTAACTAGGCAATCACCATACTAGCAGCATGTGTTTAGTAGAGAGTTTCATAATTGGATAGCAGATTTGATTAGCAAATTCTTTTTCTAACTATAGCACCAGACATGAAGTATTATGCCCTTTGGGGACCTGAGGAATGTGTATATTTTGTCCATAGCAAAAATGGATTTATAAAACTAGGCCTCTGGTCCATTCTTTATATCACTTCAAATGCATTTGGATGCATCATTTAATCCCTTAAAGTCAGAATCATAAAATAATTCTCTACCTCTGGCCAGGATTGTTGAGTTATTTTTATCGAACTAGAACACCTTAGAACTAAAAAGGTCCACCTAGTTCAACTGTTTAATTTTTATGTGAGAAAATAAAAGCCTAGAGAGTTTAGGTAGTGGCTTATTCAAGGTCATATAGCTAGTTGATGGCAAGAATATCACAGAACAGTCTCCCCTTTTCCCTATTCCAGATCCAGTGCTCTTTCCACTACAGCATGGTGGTTTCATTTTCTTGAAACCAAGAATAGTGATTCTAGAAGGAGAGATTTCAGCCTGTAATGATTCACAAATGGTTTCTTTCCCCACATTTTGATTCAATTAAGCAGCTGGTTCCATTAACAAGTGATTCTCTATAGCAAGAATCCACTAAAAGAAGTAGTGTACCAGAAAAAAACTACATAGAGAAGACCTGCTAGCCCAATTCCTTCTTAACATCATCTACAACTCTGCAAGAAAATGGAACTTCAGGTTGGAAGTAATAACTTATGCTATGGTCCCTTGGTAACATAAGTAGACTTTTGTTATATGGATAAGATTAGGTAAGAATAACACCCGAATGGGCCATCATCTGGAAATTATGTGGCTAATTCCACTCAAATATTTGAATCTTGGCTTTGAAATTTGCTAACTGTGTGATCTTGAAAAAGTCTTTTCTTTCTCTTAATATTACTCACATATAAAACAAATGGGTTAGACTAAGTGAACGTAAAAATCCCTTTAAACTTTAAATCTATGTTCCCATGGAATCCCTTCTTCTCCCTGTACCTAAATTTCCTCTTCTGTAAAAATGAGGAATTGAATTTGATGAATTGTTCTAAAATTTGAGAATTTCATTACTCTCTGGTTCGCATGATTAGAATAAAATATACCTAACACTTACAATATACTATCTTCTTTGTCAGGATATAATCTCAGAGATACTAACTGGAGTCAGAATTCTCAAGTTTGATTCAATTAAGCAGCTGGTTCCATTAACAAGTGATTCTCTATAGCTTGAATGCAGCAAATATTTATTAAGCATCTACTGCATATAGACAGCTAGGTAGCAGACTGGATGGAGCGCTGTGCCTGGACTCAGGAAAACTCATCTCCATGTGTTCAAATTTGACCTCAAATACTTAGTAGCTGTGTTATCCTGAACAAGTCACCTCACCCTGTTTGCCTTGGTTTCCTCATCTGTACAATGAGCTGGAAAAGGAAATATCAAACCACTCCTGTATCTTTGCCAAGAAAAGTCTAAATGCAAAAGAGCCACACATCACTAAAAATGACTGAATAACAACCAAATTATCTAAGAGATTGTGCTAGATGTTGGTAATGCGAAGACAAAAAAAGCAAGTCTTTGAAGGCTGGTTCTCAATAAAAGCAGCCTCTTTATTTGAGTAGTTCTTTCACAGACTCAAAGTTAAGGAGAAATTCATCTGAAAAATGTTCAAGTGTTCCTACAAGGAAACTTGAATTCTTTGTTCTTACATATTGTATGGCTTTGGGTATGGATGTCATTTCCTCTTTGAGGGCTTCAATTTATTTATTTATAAAATGACAGAATTGTCCTGGATACTTTCTAATATCCCTTCTAATACTATAAATGCCTACGACTCTTTCCTCCAATCCAATACTTGCCTCAACGTCCAAAGTGAGCTGGTATTCAAGGAAAATTGCGTTAAAAGCTTTGTCTCCACTTCACATTGCATACAAAAACAGATAACTTCTTATATGTGAGGCTGAACCTAAGAGAAGCATATTAGTCACTTCATCTCCCTTCCCCATTCCTTACTTCACTTCTAATAGCCTAAGATTCGTAGCTAGATGATCCAGGTTTTTGCTACAATTCCATTCTTCATCAAGCAAAGGGATAAAAGACAGCAATATAAAATGTCTTGGAACTAAGCTATACCATATCATGAACCTCTTCATTCTTAGGAAGAAATAAGCCACCTGCAGGTCTTACTGAAATAACATCTGTACTCTTTTTTTCCAGTTGAAAAGCAAGTCCTTGAAGGCTGGTTCTCAATAAAAGCAGTCTCTTTATTTGAGTAGTTCTTTCACAGACTCAAGGTTAAGGAGAAATTCATCTGGAAAATGTTCAAGTGTCAGAAATACTGGTACTTTGAATCCACAACTGCTCTTCAGTCCTTTAGAAACTGAAATATCTTTTCTACAGGAAAGTATTGATGTCCACCAAACTAAAGACCTTGGACAGGGGCAAATCTAAAAACACCAACAGGTGTAGAATGACTCTTTGACCAGAGTGGTATTTCCTCACAAGCTCAACTCAAATATCACCTGTTACAATAGGCTTTGTGATTTAATTTGTATTTATTTATTAATTGAATGACATAATAGAAGGAAGAGGAGACTAAGTACTGGGTTCAAATTCTGACCTCAGACACTTTATGAGCTGTGTGACCCTAAAAGTTCTCTATGTCTGTTTCCTCATCTGTAAAATGAAGGGCTTGAAATCTATGGCCTTTGAGGTCTCTTTCAGTTCTAAATCTCTTATTGTATGTACTGTGTATTTGCTTATCTACACACTTGTAGTTTTCCAATTAGAATATAAATAGACTTGGTAATTCTCAGCAATTCAGTGATCCAAGGTAATCCCGATAAACTTTGGATGAAAAATGCCATCCACATCCAGAACTTTGAAGACTGAATGTGGATCAACACAAACTATTTTCACCTTTGTGTTTCTTCTTTTTTTTCCTCATGATTTTCCCCTGTTGTTTTGATTTTCTCTCCCAACATGATTCATATGGAAATATGTAAAAAAAAAATGAATGTATGTGCATAACTAAGAAATTTTAGAAAATTTTACAAAGAACACAAGATGTTGTTATTTACAAGGAAACTAGATGGTACAGTGGATTTAAGTGCTGGACATGGAGTCAAAAACTGAAATTCAAATCCTGTCTCAGATACTCGTTAGCTGTTATGATACTGGACAAGTCATTTAACTTCTTTCTTCCTCAGATTTTTTTAAATCAATAAAATAGGAATAATAGCATCTATCTCTCAGGGTTTTGTGAGGATCAAATGAGAAAATGTGTAAAGCTCTTTGCAAATTATAATGTAATAAAGCTAAAATTGTTGTTGTCACTATTATTACTAATGTAATCAAAGAAACAGAATTTAAAATTTAGAAAAAAAAATTAGTAGACATCTCGCCAAAGACATATACAAAAAGCATCGTCATTATGTAAAATCCAGTGTATGGTGATTCGTCTTCTACTTGAAGACTTCCAAGAAGAAACCATCATATCTGAGTATATCTATTATATAAACACATATATATCATATACTGAAGAATTACTATGTCAAGTATTCATCCACATTTTACAATTCTTATTTGAATTCAGGCCTTTCCCTCTCTTTGCCGGAGTTGCCAGATGTGCTTAATAGCTTATGACATTACTTTACAACCCAGAGTGCCTCAGTTTAACTATTTATTTGCTCATTTCTTACAAATCTTAGTTTTGATCTATCCTGAATGTGACATTTACTAGCTCTTTGAGCATGATAAAGTTATTCATTCATTTATTCATAAACTTGAAAAGCATTTATTAAGCACTTATGTATAATACACTCTTCAGAATTAATGATAAAAAGACAAAACCTCTCAAATATCCATTCCTTCAAGAAACCTCAGGATTTTCAGGAGGAAAGATGTTATATAGCAGTTACACCAGAGCAAATTCAACCTTCTTTGAAAAGGGAGAGAACAGTATGAAGGAGAGGGAATTAGGAAAGGGAGATCCCACTTGAATAGTCCTGATGGAAGGTGGGCACTCTTCTGAGGCAGAAGGAGGGAAAGAGGGAACACATACCAAGTATCAAGGAGAGCCTGTAGAGACTCCCAGATGGCAAATGAATTCCAAATTCAAGGAGCAGTTAGTTACCTAGTGTCACTAAAAGATAAATTGTGTATAGTTGGACTTTTTTTTTTCTTTTTGTTCTGATTTTTCTTGGACATACTCTTTGAACCCAACAATACTACCACTAGGTCTACATCCAAGAGATTTTAAAAAAGGAAAAATGTATAATTTTATATCAAAAAAGTATCACACCTCTTTCTATGGTGGCAAAAAATTGGAAACCAAGGGGTTGCCCATCAATTGGAGAATGACTGAACAATTTATGTTATATAATTGTTATAAAATATTATTGCCCTATAATAAATGAAGGGCACAATGTTTTCAGAAAAATCTGGGAATACCTATATGAACTCATACAAAGCATAGTGAGCAGAACCAGGAGAATATTGTACACTCTTAACAGCCACATTGTAAGGATGAGCAATTGTAAAAGACTTAACTACTCTGATCAAGACCATGACTCAAGATAATCCCAAAGAACAATGATGAAATATGTTATAGACCTCCAGAGAAATGATCTCTGGATACTCCAATGCAGAGTGAAACTTACTTTTTTCTACTTTATTTTTATTGTTTTTACTCCATGTGTGTGTGTGATTGTGTTTTGTAACATGACTGATATGAAAATATGTTTTGTAACACTTCAAAAATTAATCAATATCAAATTGCTTGCCTTCTCAAAGACAAGGAAGGATGAGGAGGGAAGGCAGGAATTTTGCAACTCAATTATTTTTTAAAATGAGAATTAAATTTTTATATGTAGTTGTGAAACATTTAATGAAACAAATAAAATTTTTACAAAGGGAAAAAAGAATTATAGGGAGGGGAAGTAAGCTCTGAAGAGTCTCAAATTAGAGAGGAAATAAATAAATTGGAAAACAAATTATTGAACTTTTGAAAAATGACCAACAGTGAAAAGAGGACAAGAATATAAGGATTCTGTCCTACCCTCAATCAAACATAGAGTGCAGAAGTGACTGATCACCATAGCCACAATGCTTATTGTTGAGAGTCAGGATCACTAGATAGGAATCTCTGTTTGTTAGCATCCAGGGTCAGTATTCATGCTCTACTCCAAAGAAAATGTGCAGTCAAAGGAACAGCTAGGTGGTGCAGTGGATAGAGCACTAGCCCTGAAGTCAGGAGGAGATCTGACTTCAAATCTAGCCTCAGATACTTAACACTTCCTAGCTGTGTGACCCTGGGCAAGTCACTTAACCCCAATTACCTCAGCCAAAAAAAAAAAAAAGTGCAGTCCAAAGGTTTGTATAACTAAAACTTACTAGAGAAGTTCAATTCATTCTGAGTATGTTTTTTATAATGTCTCTTCCATTAACCCCTTAAAAAAATTCCCCCTCATATTCCATAGGATATATTCCATGCCAAAAAGCCAGACATATTTACAAAATAATTTTTATTGCTCAATATCATGAAGCAACATTCTTGCCTCAGAGCCCTGCCTCTGGACAGAAAAGATGGCATCAACTCATTTATTTAAGAGGACACTTCATCCAAAATCACAGCTGCCATTAGGTAAGGCTGAATATGGGATGGTTTCTTTTAAAACTTCTAAGAATGAAAATAAAATTTCATTTGGGTTGCCAGTGAAGAAATTGTTTTTGTACTGACTTTCCCAAGCATGGAATCTATTATTATTATTATGGCCCTTTGCACAAAAATATAAAATCCTATGAGGTGCTTAAGTTCTTCAGTGATTTCTTGGGAAAAACCAGGGTCATGAATTTACAACTTCTATTTTAAGAGAAGGAAAAGGAACAAGTTTTCTTTTTTTCTTTTTAAATGACTTTTCTGTATTTCAAACAAAGGAATCGATATCTGGCTTTTGCAGTAGCAATCTCCTAGTGAAAAAAAAAATCATTCTTCCTCATAGTTTAAACAACTCGTTTCCTCTCCTGGACAGAAAAGAGCATTTTATAGAGAAGCTGGGGGAAAAAATAATGAGAAGAAGAAGACACCCATGGTCCCATGGTCCATTTTTTGAAAGTGGGTTGCCTACATGAAATAATTAACATGTTGTCCACAATGTCCCAAAGCACCAAGTCATTCCTTACTGGCAAAACAGAAGTACATTTCAAAGAAGAGAATGGGAGGTGTGGGGGGGAGAGAGTGCCTATTTCATAAAAGGTCATTTAACATGGAGAGGCCAAACGGGCAAAATCCTATTAAAGTTGAAAGAGTTCATTTTGTGAGAATTGGCCATAGGAAGCCAAGCAGAAATGTACCGCAGAGTTTTGGGGGGAGGAAGAAAGAGAAGAAAAGGGATATGAATGCCAAAAGAAAAATAGAGGCAAAGTTACCCTTTCCTATTCAGGTACCAGCAACTATTGTCATTTGGTGAAATAGCTTCAATCTTCCTTCCTTCTGATTTACTTGAACTGAACCCTGGATTTATGGGACCCGTTCCTTGCTCTTAATTTGACAAGACCCAAAAAGGGTGGAAATAAAAAGAAAATACAAATGAGTGCTCTGTTTATAAGGAGGTCACTGTCACTGTTAATGTTCAAATAGCTTCCAAATATAGTGAACAGAGGTGAAAAAAATGAAAGCACGTACAATATTATAATCCTCTTATACAGTAAATATTCCCATTTGGCTCTCCCCTGAGAGAGTGAAAGCTCCTTGAAGGCAGACCCATTTTATTTGTTTTTGATTTGTTTGTTTGGGTTCTGTATTTCCAGGCTGTAGCATGATGGTTTGAATATTGGATATTGAATAGTGAGTTTGAAGAGGGGAGCTTTGAAACTCTTTCTCTTTCTCTCTCTCTGACTTTGGGGGAGAGCCATGAGGTAAAGCACTTGAGAAGCTCCTTGAAGGAGAGATTCTCCTTAAACCCTCCTTCTGCAAAAGACCTGCCCCAGGGAATCAAGATAAAGTGGTTTCATTTTGATATCTAGGTGGGAGATTCCAACCTATTGAATTGGAGATTAGCCCAGAGACACTCATTCAATTCCAAGATTTTCTTTTCTGATTCCAGCTCAAACTGCACCCAGCCCCCCATCAAGAATAGCAGCTTCTAGCCTAGGCTTTAATTATAAAAAGAGCCATCTTGGGTCTCAGTCCTTGCATAGGACCTAACATGCCATGCCATGCTATGCCAAGGAACCACTCTCTCCCCTTGGCATAACAGCAGTCCTCTGCCTGCTGAAATGATATTCTCTTTCAGTGTATCCTCTCTTTATCTCTTTCTCACCTATTTCCCTAACAAGACTTTATATCTCTCTGTTGGGATTTCTCTGCTAGAAACTTTACTTCTCTGTCAGGACCTTGCCACTTGCAAGCAAAGGCTGACTTCCCAATGCCAATAATAAACTTCTTTTGCCACTCTAGCTTTTCTGATCCATAAATTCCTGAAGGACCTCTGCATCTCCAGAAGGGGTTCCCACAGGTTCCTGCCCTGAGCCAAATCCTAGTAGAATTGAGGGGCCCCTGAGCCAAACCTCATTAAGTTCATTTACTTGACTTGAGTTGAAATGCACATTGGTTATTTCTAGAAATCCATGAGTCAAGAGAGGACTCTTATCCTCAAATTATTTTAATGATATTTTAATACAGGTATTCCCTGTTATTGGATAAAACAGACTAGTACCATGTCCAGATGTGTTTTGTAACGGTAGAAATTGGTGATGGTTCAGTTCTATCTACCTCCGGGAATCTGGTCAAGGAAAAGGGGAGTAAGGGAAAAATTTGAACAAAGGTGTCTTATGGGGAAAAAAAAAGACAACAGCAGTATACCTCGGAAAAAGAGCAGAGATAAATTTATTAAACTCTTACTACATGTTGGATCATGTGCTAGGTGAGGGGGATATAAGTACAAAAAAAAATGAAAATTTTTACTCTCAATGAGCTTACATTCTCATATGGGAAGAGAACATAGAAAAATACATATAGTAGCAAGATAAAGTTCTATACAAAGTAGTTAAGTCCAAGGTCATTTGGGTGGAAGGGCATTAGTAGGGAAGGAGATGGAATCCATAGACAAGCACTCATTAAAGCTTCTTAGGAGGCACTTTTCTGGAAACAATTCATGCAAAAGACATTCCCTGAGTTTCATCTTAAAGGAAGAGAAAAACTCTAAGTTAGAAATAGACATGAAGGAGAGCCAGAACAAAGACACAGTTATGAGAGATGGGGTATCATGTGGAAGGAACAGTGAAAAGACCTGTTTGGCTGGATCACAGAGTGCAGGAGATGGAGTGACATCCTCTGAGACAAGAAAGATGGGTTGAGGTCAGACTATGTAGGACTTTAAAAACTAAACAGAGGAATTTACATTTTAGACTAGAGGCAGTAGGGAAATCCTAAAATTGGTTGAGCAGAGGAATCACATGGTCAGGTCTACATTTAAGGAAAATTGCTTTTGTTAAAGTGCATAGAATGAAGCAGAGAGGTGAAAGACTTGAACCAGGGAGACTAAAGATGCAATAAAAAGGGTAGCTATGGGAGTACAGAGAAGGGGCTGGACAGAAAAGATGCTGTGGAGATAGAAATGGAAACCTAGAAAGCCACGTGAAGACATCATCAAATTTCATTTGTTTCATGTATGAAATGATTAATTCTGAATATAGTATATATGGATTTGATAATCCAGAAAATTCGGTCCAATTTTAAAAAAATATATTTTCTGAGACATTTCTCCAGCTATAGCTTGAAGAGTTTGTACTTGGAACCACTATACTTTGAGTAAAAAAGGGATCATAAGAAGACTGTGCTTCAGAAGGGAAAGGCCAGAAAATCCTTATCCACTGAAATTTAGAAATAGAAGAAAATTCGCTATTGATGGGGACTGTTTTTGGTTTATCTTTACATCCTCAGCAACTAAAACAAGGCCTTGCACATAGTAGGTGCTCATTGAATCAAAGAAGAAAACTTTGCAGTTGAATCCAAGTTCTTAGAAGACATTATTTATACTGTTTATAGTCTGTCTCTGTATCTTTCGTGGCTGGCACATAGTAGGTGCTTAATAAATAAGAATGGATGTTGACATTATTCAAGACTAGATGACTGGCCCCTGGCTTCCAGTATGGCAACAGAAAAAAAGGCAGAAAAACAATGGCAAAAAACTAAACAAGTGGGCACCTTGAGCTGAGCAAGTTACCACAAACAATGTCATAATTATTAAATAAAAGGAAACTTTATTCTGAGTATCCCTCCCTTCCAACTGACTGCTTCCCTTTTGTCTACAGCCATGCTGAGGTCTCTTTATTCTTAAAAGAGGAAAAATTAAAGTCTTCTCCTAAACTCTGCTAACTCTTGAAACTAGAGTCCAAATATTGTCTAGATTTCAACTATGTCCAGTTATAGTCTCACCTTGGAATCTCCCTCAGTGCCCAGAACTCCATTACCCTGTGCCATCTATCTATCCCTTAAAACACTTTTAACCCAGAAACATAATGGATACTAATAATAGCTAGCATTTATGTAGTGCTCCAAGTAATCTATACACATGTTAATTCATTTAATCTTCACAACAACCCTATGAGGCAGGTGTAATTATTTATTCCTGTTTAACAGATGAGAAAACTGAGTTTGAGAGAGATTAAGTGACTTATCCAGGATCACACAGCTAATAAGTACTCCAAATTGAATTTGATCTCAGGTAGATTTAATTACAGGTCTTATATGCTACCTCAACTGCCATCTATTTACTATGTGAGCTTCTCTTTCCCATTGGTTAGTTTCTCCTAGTTTCTTCATTCTGGGGAGGGACCTCGTCCATCCAACCTTCATTCTCCTCCCAGAACTTCATACCACCTACTTGGATCTTCACTCCTCATCCCCTTTCAGTTCTCTTTTATGTACTTCTGTCTCCCCCCCATTAGAAGGTAAGCTCCTTGAGGTCAAGTACTATCTTTCTTTTGCTTCCTTGTTTCCCAGTATTTAGCACAGTGTTTAATAATAATAATGCTTAATAAAATGCTTCTTTCCTGTCCATATCCATAATAAATACCTGATTGATTATTTGACTCTCAAGACAGTAAAATACAAAATACCTTCCAATGGCTTGGGAGGCCTTTGCTCTGCATTGGAAATAGTCCTCTAAAACACTTGTAGATAATATGGAATTCAGTAGCTGTATTCTTGCAAATTGGCTCTTGCAAACATGGACCCTCCATCATTTTGGCTTAAAGCATTTATATTTTTAGCATCGAAGTGAAACATTTCCTTAAATCTAGCAGATTGAAAGGTGACTCCATCTACAATCCAGAATGTAACAGCTAGATTGAAAGCAATTGTGTAAACTAATGATTACTGGCCTTGAGTGATTTGTCTGGAGCAACATGAAGACATGTACATATGGATTAGTTTTTGATCCGTGGGGAAAAAAAAACAAAAAAACAAAAAAACAACCCACAAAAATCCCCAAACATACCCACACAGAATAGAAGTGAGACTTGCTCCCAGCTCTCTTATTATTAACAACAACAAAAAGGCATAAATATATCCCTTTGTTTCATTCAGGGTCTCAGTTAGCAAGATTTGCAATGCATTGGATGATTATATTCAAATAAAATATGCACAAATAAATCTAACATTGCCATGGAAGACTTGATTTACTTCAATTCCTTTTCAAAATTGAGTATGATGTGGCTTTGAAAATAAAGAACACCACTATATTTTAGCCAACAAAACCGATATCCTGGGCTGCTGCTGTTGTTTTTAAATTATGGGAAATGATATATATTTTTTATATTGGGTATATACTGCATTGGGTATTTTTGTCTCTCAAAGATTTCTACTTCAGGAATATAAATATCCTCCTAGGTTATGATGGGGGAAAAGATCTTACTTGACCTAGTTTGTATGTATTTTTACCTGATGTTCTAACTGCATTACCACAGTGGGAGAAAATGAGTAAAAATTATTCCATCAAAACCTATTCTGAGAGCCCCATTAATCAGATGTTAAAAGCTTCTTTTTAAAAATAAGGATTGTTTTAGTGAGGGAAGAAGGAGATGATGTTTTTTCAAGTTTTTTTGTTTCTAAGAGAAAGTATATTATCTATAAGAACAGCATTTTTTTCTTTAATGTATGGATTTTTAGATTGAAATCAACATCAGGTATGTCCTTTTATTTTGTATTTTACTTAGTCTTAAGATTGAAATAATTAATCAGGATTTGCTATTGTGTTAGTTTAACAAGGATATTGCTGCTACCATTCATTTCAATCTTGTCTTACTCTATGTGACCCCATTTGGGATTTTCTTGGCAAAGATACTTGACAGAGTAATGTCCCTCTCCAGCACATTTTACAGATATAGAAACTGAGGCAAACAGGATAAAGTCACTTGTCCAGAGCCCCAAAGTTAGTGTCTAAAGTAAAGCTGGATTTGAAATCATAAAGAGGAATCTTCCTGATTTCAAGTCCAGTGCTCTATCCACTGCATCACCTAGCTTCCCCCTTGAAAAGAATACAAAACCAAAAATGAAACAATCCCTGGTCTCAAGGAGCTTACATTCTGTGTCAAGAAGAAAACATGTACATATGTGAAGAGTAAAGTTAAAATCTGCCCCAACTCCTCACCTTGGTTCTGGTACCTGATTCTTTATAGATACTAATTATACCTTCCTGCATCAGTCAAAGCCATTGTGTGAAAGGATGGATTCTATCCAAGCAATTTGCAAAAACAAAGAAGGAGGAAGTTGTGCTGATTTTGAAATAAAGAAGATTCTGAGTATCTAGACTTTGAGAGTTTGGAGCAAACATGATTTTTCCAGCCCATCTCTAAGGACCAAAAGGAGGACTGAGCTGTCCTAGAGAAAAGGGATTGCCAGGGGAATTACTAGTATTGCAGACATTTCAAAAACAAGAAGACTCAAAGCTGAAAAAAAAGTCTACAGGTAAATTCACCTTTCCCCTTAGCTTCCCCCTCTTGATGCTTGTCTCTCCAGACATTATAATATAATTTGCTATTTCATTATAGAACATTCCCAGCAAACTGAATTTCCCCTCAACCACAAAGTGCCGGAAGTTAACTGGGAATTGCTATAAATATATGGTTAAGCAGAGAATCTATCCTCTGTCTAGCTGTTAAGTATTTTTCTAACTGGGGGCTCAGAGTAATTGTGAATGAATACATAATTTTTCATGTAAAATAAATCTTAGGAAATCAAAGGAGAATTAAATGGTCATTATATTGCTTGCTTTAAAATAAGCTAATTATTGTAATAGATATACACAAATACAATTATATATGGAATAAATATAAAATAAAGCACTTGTGGAGATGGGAAAATGCTTTTTTTATAAAATATGGAGCTTGAGATCCATTTGTGGGTCATTTAGCATCTTAAACTCTGAGCCTCCCTCCTCTCTGTCAGTCTTAATACATTTTTTTTGAGTTAGGATATTTGGAAAGTGATGATTGTTACAATTAAGTAACTCTCCCATAGTAGTATTCCATCCCTAATTATCATATTATGAGTCAGCATTATGCTATAAATAGCTGTCAAGATCCTCAGTGTCGGATATTGCCAATCTTCAGAACCAACACTTAATACTGTGCCCAGGGTTTAGCACAGAGCTTGACATAGTATATATGCTTTATAAATACTCATTGACTTCCTCAACATGCTTACCAGGAGAATTCTTCCCTCTAGACCTGTTTGAATCAAACATTAAGTTTCTAAAATATACGGACAGATTGTCCACTGCTATCCATAGTCCTCCTTCTTAGACATCCATAGACCACTCTGATCATCTGTCTACTGTAACCTTATAATTAATTGTGGGGGAGCACTCAAAGTTCTCGCTGAAATACCATGATCACAAATCTCTTTCTCTGGGCAGGGGAATATTTCCCTGAAATGCAGGCATTAGGTCATTAGTCCAATTTTACATGGTGGCAAGGGGATTCCATTTCAACTTCACATTCCCAGTGTATTTCTAAAGTAAAGAATTATGGCTATATGAAATTTGTGCATTTTCCCTTGCATTTTATCATGCTTCGATGAAGCCAATTGAATATATTATACCAATGAATCATTTAACCTGTGCTTTAGAACAGTATTTCCAGATGAGTGTGTCAAGGCACATCAGACGAAGGCTTTTTAAATTTCTTCCACTCGTGACCCCTTTTTATCTGAGAAATTTTAACCTGACCTCAGAGATATATAATAAGCATACAAATCAAATATTTACTGATAATAAATCATAAGTTCATGATTCCCCACATTCAATTATGAGACTGCATATGGGGTCACAAAGTACAGTTTAAGAAGCTGTATCAGTATCAGAAAGAGCTAATTGGCTTGTTATTGTAAGTCACGTGGACTTTTATTGTAGTTTTGGCTGCTCACTCTGTTCACACCGGCACTGATAACACTCCTCCTCATACACTCTGAACAACTCTCCTTTTTGTCATCTACACCTCTTCCTTATGCTTCCCAAATATAAGAAGTCAAGATCCAGAGCCATAACTAAGATGGGGCAACAAGGCCTTTGCTCAGACTATGGAAATTTAGATCATTTTGCTTACTCCTTAATTTTTGGTAATAATTACCTAAAATAAAAAAACTAATAGTCTCCTTCCACATTTGGTGATTCCGAAGATGAGAATTTCCTCTTCCTAGAAGATGACAGCATTTCTATTAAATTTCTTGAGGTTTACTTGCATGCTTGCCCCAAGTTCTGTTTTATTTTGCTTTAAAAATTGCTAGTCATATTTTGTTCAGGTCTTTCTGTGACAGTGCAACAGCTTCTTTCTCAATAGCAGAATATTCTCTCCCTCATTTTTCTTTCCTTTCTCTGTTTTTGCAATCAAATATATTATTTTAAAGAGCCTACACTCCCTCCTAAGACCCAATCCATGGCTCTTTTCATTTATGTACACTGGGAGCTCTCAGAAATCTGGGACTTCGTAATCATGCTCTGGTACAAGAGGTTGGCAACTAGTGGTTTAATGTCTAATTGAACATTTCAGAAGGGGAATTGAAGAGTTTATCTCTCAATTCTCTCTTATTCCCCTCCCATACACTTTACCTCAAGACAAACCATAAGGACCTTTGTCTCTAACAACTTGAGAATCATTAATGGATTTGAGACTACAGAAGACCATTCAATTACAATTATCATTTTTTGCAAGACAGGGGACATTCATTCCTAAGTTCTTAGTTCTACAAGAGCAAGAACTCTTTCCATAATGGAAAAATCCATAACTGAACAGGTCTTAAAATCAAATATTTTCTTGAGCTATCAATAAAAGACTGTAGCCAATAGAAATCATCAGGAAGAAAACTCAAATCAAAAAAGCAAAAATAGTGAACATCTTTCAGATGTACTCTAGTTCTGATCTAATTCCTCCCCATGGTATTATAATATCATTAACAAGTTAATGGTATACCAGCCATCCATTAGCACTCCTTCACCTCAAGGATCCAAAATGACATAATTAAAATTCCCTCCATTGATAAGTACACCTTCATTCATCGGTCCTACAATTTATATTCAATTCATTTCCTTTCTTTGGTTCTTCTGTGACAGACTTCCAAAGGGAATAAAGAATAAGATCATCTTTAATGCTTTCAATCATTCTATTCCTTATGCATGGCTATGAAAATCTGACCTTTAGCAAGGGTGTATATAATTTCTAATCCTCCTTTATCTTGAGTTATTGCCTATTAGTGTCAATGACCACCAGCCATAGGCACATATTCCGAAATCAACAGACTGCAAAAATTAGACTTTACTGACATTCACATCTGAACTTTACTACCAGGCAATTAGGAAATATGAAGAGTAATGATGGATGTTAACAATTGCTATGCTTAATTAGGAGGCATATTATTAGGGAGGATCCATGGTAGCTGTGAAGCCATGGGCAAACCACTTCACCTTCAAGTGGTCCCAGACAAGTTACAGATGAATGGCCAATATGCGTCAATAGAGGGCACTTTCATAAGAAGTCTCCATACTATGAAACCTGGATATCCTCCATTCCCAGAAACGTAACATGCAAGGCAATCTATGTACCACTAAGCTAATGTTATAAAGTTAAAAAGAATTTTTGAACAACTTTGATTTCCATATTGTGAATACTGTACTAATGCTCCCCTTCTCAATTCTGACCCCAGCGCCATTTTGAGAGTGTATTGAAGCACAAATTAGGTCATGGATGGAGAGAGAGCCATATGCAATCAGAAAAAAACTGTGGGAACTGAATGTGGATCACAACATAGTATTTTCATATTTTTGTTGTTGTTTGCTTGCTTTTTTTCTCTCATTTTTTCCCTTCCTGATCTGATTTTTCTTGTGTGCATCATGATAAATGTGGGACTATGTAAAGAAGAATTGCACATGTATAACCTATATTGGATTATTTGCCATGTAGGAGAGACAAGTGGGAAGGAAGAGAGGAAGAAACATTTGGAACATACAGATTTGCAAGGGTGAATATTGAAAACTATCTTTATATGTATTTTAATAATAAAAAGCTATTATTAAAAATTTTAAAAATCAAAAAAAAAAATTCTACCAGATCTCAACTGCCTCCAAAATAAGATGTATTTAATGCCTTTTACCTGGATCTAGATTGCCTTTCCAGTGTAATTACACATGATTCCATTTCTCATGTCCTATGCTCCCACCAGCTCCACTGTTTGCTGTTTTCTGACAATAGTGTTCCATCTCCAATCACTAGGCTTTTGTATTTGTTGTACCCCTTGCCTGGAATCAAATACTTCTCCATACTTCTGTCTCTTAAGCATTTTTTTCATTTCTTCTAAAGTTCAACTCAAGTGGTATCTCCTATATGAGGTGCGTTATTTCCATCGTTAATGCAAAGGCAACTAAGTGGAATAATGAACTATCAGAACTCTAGGCCTAGAGTCAGAAAGACCTGAGTAAAAATGTGACCTACTTACTAGAAGTATGATCCCTGGTTAAGTTATTTAAACTTTGTTTATCTCAGTTTCTTTACCTATTAAATACAGATAATAGTATGTACCTTACAGGGTGTTATAAGAATAAAATGGGATATTTGGATAGAGCTTAACACAGTGCCTGGCACATTGCAGATGCTATACTAATACTTATTCCTTTCCTGTTCTCTAGTAACTTTTCCCTTCAAATTACTTGGAGTATGTGCATGCAATTTCCTTACATATGCACATATCTCCCCCAATAAAATGAAGCTATTTGAGTTAACTATCTGTTTTATATTTGTCTGTGTATACCTAACATCATCCTGACACATAGTAGGAATTTAATAAATATCTGTTGATTAATGATTCTAAGAAAAATTTTTTAAAAAGTCCTTCTATCCTGTGGAGTTCCTTTATGTTTGTCTAGCGATGGTCATAAAATCATAGAAAAGAGGGAAGAAGGTATTAAGATCTTCACAGTTCTTGAATAAGCTATAACTGAACCACTGCTATTTTAAATAGAATATCTTTCTCTAGTAACCAGTGTTTAGACAGTCTATGGCAAAATGGCATTATATCCATATTGACATTTTTGCTAGAAGTGAAACCAGAACACAAAAAGAAGTTGCATCTAAATAGAAGGATGTGATGCTGGTTCTTTCTGGGAAGAAAATTACAAGGGATTAATCATTTCCTATTTATCCTGTATATGATTTGGTTTATAATTGTTTGCAAGTTGTCTCTCCTCTTAATTGGAAGCTCCCTGAGGGGAGGAATTGCCTTTTATCTCTCCAGAAGTTGCTAGAGTGCCTGGCACATATGGATAACCTCTAGATGGTTGCATTAAGCTCTGGTTCAAAAGTAGTTTGAACAAGTTCTTCAGCCATTGAAAAGAGTTTGATCTGACCATCCACACAAAAAATAAAATTGATATAGAATAATTATTTTGATAAGGCAAAATCATTTTTGAAAGACAAAGAAACTCAAATGGAGTCTATGACCAAATACAGTTCAAGAAAATTCATACTGGAAGATGCTGACTTCTTCTTGCCAGAGAGGTGACAGATTCACAGTGTAGAAAGAGATATAAGCACTGAGGAGGCAAGGCACATAGGAGAGAAGAATTTTTATTGATTGAGAAAAAAAAATTCCTAAAAGAAGGGGAAGAAAAAAATGAATGCCTATTTTTCTAGATGATGGCCTGAAGTTAGATGGATAACCTAAAGAGCTCATCTACAACATCTTGAAAAGATGCTGAAAATGAACAAGCTGGAGCCAAAAAATCATTTGGTTAAGGGGCAGGGCAGCTAATATTACCTTTGTGAATTGCAAAACTTCTTTAAGTTTCTGTATGAAATAAAAGCCCATCTTCTTAATATTAATCTATTACTAATGATGCTTGTTTATGGCTAATGAGTCACAGAACACCAGTCTCTGAACAAGTTAAAATGAGCAAAGATTGCTTGGAAAATACTAATGAGTCATACAAGTAAGTGTGAGGATGCTTTCAATATAACAAAGAAGGAATTATCAAGATATAGGATAAGATATACTATCAAAGAAATGTATGATGAAAAAAGGCAATTGATGGGTTGGTCATGCTAGGGGAGAGAGGAATTATGTTATCTACTCTCCTGGTATCTTCTTAATGTTATGAGAAATTGAGGAAAGTTCTTAATAAGTTGAGTTGTCCTCAGTACAAACTGATATGATAGGAGGATATGGGCAAGACTCAAAGGATAGAAGGTTATGAGTGGATTGTATCCATTTCCATCAAATCACAGATCCATTTGAGTGTTAAACTGAAATAGGAAAGTTAAATGATATATCCATGGTCTCAGCTAATATTGGAAACAGCATTCAAACCCATGTCTTTGCCGCTTTTGAATCTAGCAATCTTTATACATTCTCTATCTCTGCAGTTTTTCAAACTTTTTAGATTCTGAAACTTTTTCTACTTCTAAAAATTTTTAAGTTCTCTCAAATTTTTGTTCAGTTGGAATATGTCTACTGAGATTTATCATATTGTAAATTAAAATATTTTAGTAGTCAGTCTTGACCCCACCTTAAAAGGGCTGGGGATTACTCTGGAGATCCCTAAACTTCCTTTTGAGAACCACTGTTCTAACTCATGGTGAGACCTTAGGCAAATGACAACATATATTTTAATTATAGGGAAGGAAGAGGGGTGGGAGTGGGACTTGTCTTCAACTCTTTTTCAGGCTGGAAGTACAGCAGCCAGATGTGAGCCCAATCCTTATACTGATTGGCATGGAATCTTTCACCAATTCCATTTTTCTGATAGGTCAATTCACTTCTCTGTGGGCATTTTCATGGCCCTCCATTTCTAGGGATTCATCTCAATGAGCCTAGATATAACAAAGACACACAATAGTCAGGCCTACTGAAGCTCAGAACCCCTGAAGTCAAGCAATTCAATGTCAGCCTCCTGAGCAATAGGATTTATAGGTCTGTGGCAACACATGTAACAATTCATCACCCATTATGAAGTGACTACTAAGTTCAGAGAATACCAAGAGATATACAAAGATCAATAAAACATAACTTTAGTCTCAGCATTCATCGTATTTATTATCTTGTAGGGAAAGCACGAAAAATTAGAATACCAAATATGACAAGATGGATAGCTGGGAGGGAAAGACAAAGACAGTTCTCACTGCCCACCAGATTATCTTCTTGTCATCTGTCCTTTTAGCTAGTGATCCCTCTGGACCATTCCTCTGGATCCTTGGGGATGCCTTGGGGGTCTTAATATACTCAGTTCTGGAACCTCTCAAGATGAATCCTGACATTGCTTCTGGAAAGACTGTGTCAATAGACTCTACTGTGTCAAGTGGCCAGAGAAAACAATCCTTTCTCTGGCCCCAATCCATGAGATATGCTTACACACACACACACACACACACACACACACACACACACACATACACCCTTGCCCTTAGAATGCAATTCCTTTGAGGGCAGGGACTACATTTGTGCCCTTCTTTCTATCCACAGAGCTTAGCATGGAACTTGTTATTCAGTTGTGTCTGGCTCTTCATGACTTCTTTTGGAGTTTTCTTGGCAAAGAAACTGGCATGATTTAACCATATCCTTCTCTAGCTCAGTTTGCATATAAGGAAATTGAAGCAAACCGGATTAAGTGAATTAGCCCAAGTCACACAGATAGTAAGTGTCTCAGGGAATACTCAAGTATTTTTAACTCCAAGACTGACACTCCAGCCACTGTACCACCCAGCTGACCCTAATTGAAACCAAGGTAGTGTTTAATAAATGCTTAACTTTCTCACCTTTTTAGTTGTCCCCCTAGTTTATAGGACAGAGAAAGTAAGCCCTTAATAAATGCTTATTGACTCTCACTTTTAAAAAAAATGTATCATCAGCCCTTAGGCAGAACTTGGTATAGAAAACTCCTAACAAACACTTTTCATTATGTTAGGTACAAAATGCTTAATTTCCTCTTCAGGCAATAGAGAACACTATCTACGTCCCCAGCTGAGAAGGAAACAATAAAAGTGTTCCAAAGATATGGGTATGTGTTAGTATTATTATCCAAGAGGGAACAAACATTTAGAAGAGTGAAGTTAAGAAAAGAAAGGACAATTATGCAAGCAAGAAATGCATATGATACTAGGAGAGCCAAGAGCTGAAACATGGGAGATAAGGAGTATGTGTTAGTACCTTCTGGGGAAAAAAAAAAAAACCCTTAAGTTGGATTTATTACCCCATCATTATAGATTTAAAAACCTTATGGAGGAAGAAAAAGAACACCTCTAAATATCTGCCTACAGAATATAGCATGTTCAACTGGATAAAATGCATGTAGGAACTAAGCCTTTGGGATACAAAGAACACTCAGTAGAGACTAAGAGCTTGATTCAAAGAGGGAGGCCATCAGAGACAAAAAACCTGGTCTGAAGGTTTGGTCATCGATTATCCACCTTTGTCTTTGAGCAAACCACAACTTTTCTGGGATCTGTCCTCATCTATAAAATAAGGGAAAGTGGGGTGGAACTTCTTTTTGGGTTCTAAATCTATAATTTAAGTAGGAGCCAATATGAGCTTATGTTTCCATGAATAGCCTATTTAATCTTGTATGTATATGAACTCTTCTTTTTTAATGATAATTTTTTTTAAAATCCTAGTTGAAAATGGCTCCTTTTCTGGGGTAAATCCATGCTTTTTCACTAACCAATTCTTCAGATGATACTTATTTTAAGCAGAATACTGCATGTGTTAACAAATAAACAGGAATGACATTTAATTTCAAGCTCCATTAGAAACACGTCTAGATGGGTGAGAACAAGGTCTGCCAAGATGTCAAAGGACAAGAGTATTTCATTTCATTTAAAAAGGTTCACAAACATAGCAACTAAGCAACAGGTGATCGATCCTTGTCATTACCTCCTTGAAATAGAAGAGGTCGGGCCAAAACAATTATGTCGTTACCTACACATTTCAAAATGCTCTATTTTCTGCAGAAATAATTGTTTTCTGTAAATGTTAGGTCTATGTAGGTTATGAAAATGTTTGTAAAGGAATGTTTGATATCTTCATTCCAGCAATCTCTCAAATATATAATGCATGGATTATTTCTTAAGCATCTACTATCGATGAGATACTGTGCTAAGAATGGAATATCTAAAGGTAAAATGAAGCATTCCCTGCCCTCAAGAGCTTAAATTCAACTGGGGATGGGGTGGGGAGAAACATAAAGATCTCTTACATGACAATGTCGATAATTGGAGCTAAGGATGAGGAAAGTGAGGTTGAACTGGGCATAGAGAAAGTTGAGTTCAGGGAAATGACATGAGTTATACTTTGGAAGGAAGCTATGGAATATAAAGAGAAATGAAAAGGAAATACACTGAAGATATACAGTCAAATCCACAAGCATTTATGAAGTATCTATTATGTGTTGAGCACTGTGCTAAATATTAGGGCTACAAAGAAATAATAATAAAGAGTAGAAAGTAATTCCTGCTTCCCTCAAGTAAGTCACAACTGAATGGAAAAGAAAACATGGAAACTATGAATATTACCTGAGTTAAGTATGAAGTGTATACTTTGTGTAAAGCAGCATTAGACACTAGGGATGCAAATAGCAAAAAAGAGAGTTCCTAGTCTTAGAGGGCTCCCATCCTAATGAGGGAGAAAACACGTATAATAGGTTTAAGCTGCGAGTTCCACGGAAAAGTCCCCTGGTTCTTAAGGTAAAGTATTAAAGAAGACTGCAATTTCTCTTTCTTATCAGTAAAATAATCCTACTAGTTTCATATGTTGAACCATTTTACAATGCCAAGGATAGGCAGAGGTCAATATACATACATGTTTACTCTCTCTCTCTCTCTCTTTATACACACACACACACATACACACACACACACACACATACATATATATATATATATATATATATATCTTTCTGTATGTACTTATGTAGATCTGTATATCAATAAAGGGAGATCTAACTATCTATGCATATAGATCCAGCTACCTACCTACAAATCTATTTTTCTAAGGAATTATAAAAAAACCACTTGTGATGACCGTGCTAGCACCCAGGATACCTTAGAATCAACTGGAGTCAGGATAAGCAAACGTCCATAGTCTTTATTCTTAGTCTTTAGGGGTAGAAGTGAAGGAGATGGAAGCAGGATCTCTGCAACCTCCTTCTTACTCATCCATCTCCAAAGTGACTCTGGCTAGTCTTACTTCACCCCCTAGTCCCTCCTACAACTCTCTGTATACACCAATTATTGAGCCAGCACAGGATAGTGGTAAGAGCCATTCCCCAAGCACATGCCCATAGAGCACTGTCCAATTGGTAATTAGCCCTAAGTGTTTGAACCAACCTCAGTGCAACAACTCAAGAGTTTCAGCCCTCTACAACCACTGAGGGAAGACATAAGCATTAAGAGAAATCAGCACAGGTTTCTTAGAGAAGATAGGATTTTGGTTGAGACTTAAAGGCTGCAAAGAAAGCCAGGAAGAAAAAAATGAGGTAGGACAGAAATCCAAGCATGGACAAAGCCAGAGAAAATACCCAGAGGCAAGAGATGGAGTGTGAAATGTGTTAGTAGCAGCAAGGAAGTCATTGTTATTAGATTATTGTGGAGTTATGAAGGCTTTTGGAAGTCAAACAGAGGATTTTATATGTGATCTTGGAGGTAACAGGGATCCATTGGATATTACTGAATAGGAAGGAGTGGAGGAGACATGCTCAGAGCTGAGCTTAAAGCAAAGGTATGTAGAAGAAGAGGCATGTGGGGCATTTATGATTAGGGAAACAAAGGAAAATGTGAATTAATGATAATTGGCCCTTCATGCGAGACATATGTATGAAGCTGTCCAATAATACACCGATAGGTGAATGTGGAATTAAAGGGAGTGGGAGTAGTTATGATGGCAATTCAGGATCGAGTTACTGCCAGAGGAAGTTGGAGAAGAAAAGTCCAGACTTTCAACGTATCTAACACAAGTTAACAGAAATACCTCCCCAACATATGGCCACAGTTATAAAATTATCCACATACTACAGAAAGACTAAAATTGCTTGGAGAGCTCTGTCAATACATTCTATTGGGAACCAGTTGTCACAGAATATAATGCTACCTACACATTCACCTGGATTGAACATTGAATCATTAAAAATCCAAGAGTAATACTATTTTTAATCTACACTGCTACACTAGTCAATCTCCAAGCCATATGAAATGAAAAGCTTTCAAAACATAGAGATCAAAACCACATTAGAACATGATGTATGATTTCTCTCCTCTTGTCCACTACCAGAATTGTATTTAAGATGCATTCAACAAGCCTACAGAAGTTGTGTTTATATTCTAATATTTTATTAACCTAAAAAGCTATTATTTCCCCCATCTATGTAATAGTTTACAAAAATAAATATAAGTTAAACTTGTTTTGGAACTATTCTATCTGAATCCCATCGAAAAAGAGAAATGAAGCAATAAGACATTATGGAATATTAGATAGACGGATAGGCAGACAGAAAGTATGGGAGGAGAAAAACAAAGGAAGAGGGGAAAAGAGACAAATAGAAGGAGAGAGAAGGAGAGAGCAGGAGGGAAGGAGATTCATGTACACCCTGTGAGGTAGGTGCTGTTATCATCCTCATTTACAGATGAGGAAACTGAGGCAGAACAGTATCATGCAGCTTGCCCAAGGTCTCACTATGTCTGGGATGGGATGTAAACCCTTGTCTCCATGGTCACAATTGCAGTACTCCATACATTGTACCACTCTAATTTTCAATGTTGGTCACCATTACTTTAGTACTACAACATGACTGTAAAAAAAAAAAATTCATTTTTTCTGCAACATGGTTCTTCCCCACATTAATTGGAGGTTTGGAAAATTAGAAACAGGTGAATTCATAATTGTCTACTGACTGATAAGAGTGCATTTTTTACACAAACCCATTGCACCATGCTCCTTCGGAATATATTTAACTGCTTAGAAGTAATATAACCCTTCCTCAAAGAAAGCCCTTCAAATACTGGCCACACAGCTATCAATATGACTTCTTCCCACTTTCTTCCCCACTTTTCATCCCAGACTTCTCTTCAAGTGATACATGCCCAGTTCCTTCAACTAACTTTCATATAGCATAGACTCTAGATAGGTCCTTGATTGCTCTCCAAACCCTCTCTCCAGCTTATTAATGTCCTCAAATGATGGTCCCCAGGCTGAAGAAAATGTTTTACATGTAGTTTGGTCGGGGTACATTGCAGAAAAGGAATATCATCTCTTTATTCTTGGAACCTAAGCCTTTCTTAAGGGCAGCTCAAAATGGCACCAATACTTTTGACTGCTACAGCGATATACATGCAAATCATGAAAACACCTAGATATTTTTCAGATAAACTGTTAACCGTGCCTCCTCCAACTTGCATTTAATTTTTTTTCTTTAAACCCAAATACCTTTAATTTGATCCCTATTGAATTTTACCTTATTAAATTCAACTAAATCCTAATCTGTCAAAATTGTTTATTTGGATGCCAACTTTCCAGTGGATTATGCTCCCCTACCTCCCAGTTATTTGCTGAACATGCCATCTAGCAATTAGAGCATCTAGGTGGTGGTAGATCTGGTACTACAGGAAAACCTGAATTCAAATCCAGACTCAAGATGCTTCCTAGTTGTGAGATCCTGGGCAAGACACAATTTTTGCCTCAGTTTTTCTTTCTGCTAAATGGGGATAATAACATCTACCTCCTAACGCTATTGTGAGGATAAAATGAAGCAACTGTAAAGCACTTAGCACAATGCTTGGCACATAATAATGCTATTTTGTGATTGCTGTTATTATTCAAATTCCTGATAAAAATTATTAACTTCATGGTGACTTCTTTTGTAGAGGGCCTACAGGTTTGCAATGTTGTACATGTCCAGTTTTTTGTTATACTGATCTGTTTTATTGAAATCTAGCCAATATAAAAACAAAAGATATCAAAATTCTATTAAAAACCCTGCAGAATCCAGGTCTCAGTTGAGATTATTGGGGTACTTCACTGGAGACCTTCATTCTTGGTATCATATCATTAAACAATAACTCAGCCTGAACGTTCAATTTATTATCATCCCATTTTGAAATAGCAGAAATCCTAAGTGGATATGTTACTGCAATAAAGGCTCCTGACAATTATGGGACATTTGGAAGATTATTTATACATAAGCTAATAAACGGATTGATAATTTAATCAGGGATAAATTCCTGTGGTGGGAACTCCGATTCCCAACCCAAATTCAAACCTGTCCATGAGTAGATAAACCCTAGAGTTAGAAACCACGATTAGGGGACTTGGCCAAAGTCACAGAATTGGCAAGTTTCAGATGTTGTATTTCAATTGTTTTCCTGACTCCAAGCCTAGCTCAATATACCAAACCATCTCTTTAATTGTACCTGCTCTGTAAATATGTCAGCTAATTCATACTTTAGTACTTGAATGAATGAATAGGCATTTATTAAGTGCTCCACATCAAATGGGCTAAGCACCGATGATACACATAGAAAAACGAGATTGTCCTTGCTCTCACAGAGCTCACACTCTAATCGGGGGAGACAACACAGAGGGAGGGGAGTACGGCAGCAGGGTGGATGGAAAGAACCCAAAGTCTAAGGGTATGGTGGTGAAAGAAACGGCCAGGTCCACAGCTCCTTAGTACACTGGTAGGCCAGTTGGCAGTGTCTAGCATCTATCTGTTCAACAGCATAATTCAGGATAGGTGGTAAAGCCCAGTGATCCTCCATTTAGATGTATCATTTGATGGGACACTCCTTCCAGTGGTAAAGATTTGTTACCCATCCTTTCTTCATCCCATGAAGTTCTTGTGCACATTCTTCCTTATAACCTCCATTGTGGTTTGCAGACTCCTAGAATATAAATTCAAATGGAATTCTTACTTTTCTAACTACTCTTTAGAGAGTTGGTACCCCAGGGGCTTTTTGGCTCCAATCTGTCCTCAAAGAACATATCCTATGGTGGTGGTGTGATAATGGAGAATAGACATAACAGTCAAGTAGATTCACGATCCTCTGAGAAGAAAGGGAAGATAAGTTGGGAGAGAACTGAAAACCAGGGGCCTTTCCAAAGTATGTTGCTTGCTACTAGGGTCCTTAACGAAATCATTTTTCTTTGCTCCTTTGGGATAAAATTAGAATACTGTGGCTTTGTCTATGTCATAACGGTAGAATTTTACAGAAGCTCTTTCACCATCAACATAGAACTGAACCAACAAATGGTGGCCCGAAGAGAAGTGAACCTTCAGTTTCTGATAACCACAGAAATGTGACCATAGATTTCAGGCGTCTGGTTCTGTTACCAATTTGCTGCCAGATAGCAGATGGAGTCTGGGTCTTGCTGTGGTTGTGACACAGTTTAATGGTTATGAAAATTAAGCCCCTTCTTAGACATATCACACTTCAGAAAGATGTACCATCTGTCTTTTGATTTTATTATCTGTAACCAAATTCTATTACGCCTCAAATAATTAAATATTGCCACTGGGACATTAAAATACAAACTAATTTACCAAAATAATTGTATTCTGAAGATTATGTACAATATTATACATTTTACATTACACAGAGTTTTTATACATAAGGTAAAAGTTGATTTATGATTCCTAGAAAACCTCAAAATACATTTGAATGAAACCTTTCTATGCATAATTATAAAAACACTCAGCCAGGAATAGTCAAAACTAGAAATGAACATAAAGTTAGGCTTGATTGTTTCTTAAAAAGGATAAATTACATTAATATAAAAATTGTAAGAACAGAACATTTTTCGTACTTTGAAAGGATTAATACAAATTATAAAAGTATATGTTTTTTTTTAATTTTTTTATGCTTTAACCCCTTATTGCTGGTGGCGTTCATGTCCAGCATCCAGCATTGAAACAAATATAGTCCTCTATGGAAGAGAAAACTTAATAGGAAATGAATTGGGAAGAGGCTCTTAAATAGACGGTTAATTTTTTTTTTCTTTTCTGAACTAAGTCAACATTACCATTAATATGTCACTAATAGTTGACAATCGTCCAGGAGGAAAATAATAGCTCTCAAGCCTCCCTCCCTTTGGCAATTTTTCCCTCTTAGAAAGTGCCTTCTTTTCAATCCTCTTGGAAAAAAAAAAATCTCCACAGCCATTGGGCATAGCCCACAACCAAATTCAGGAAACACTGACCCATGCATCCTAAAAGGATGATTCATTTTATGGCAGGATGTATGTGTTGAATGTATAAAACACTCAATTTCCAAAACCTAGAACATTCTGGGAAATTCTGACTTTTTTAATGGGCTTCATTAATTCAGAATTACCATCATTCCTTATGTATGGGGGTCAGAGGGAAGAGAGAAAGCAGACCTAATTGTTGCCAACAAAAGTCATGAGTGTATTATATCTGAATATATAATGCTTTGCTATATATAGTTCCATGCAAAATGATTATGTTAAATGGTCTGCTTAGGGAAATCTATCTTCAATGTGATGGACTACATTTTGACAATGGGTTCTTAAGGAAGTGATAGCAAAGCGGTTTTAAAAGTGGCCAACATAGAGTGATGAGCACAACCTTGATGATCCTGATGCTACCCGCTAACTCCAAAAAGAACGAAGTCAAAATGCTTAATGTGAATACTGGAACAAAAGAAAGCTGTGGTAAAGAAATGCATTAAGCAATTTTCTAAAAAAAAAACAAAAGAAAAGAAAACAAAAATCTCTAAAGTGCTGTTTGACTCTGCCTCACCTGACCATTGAAATCACTTAGGTCAGTGGTCTACAGCGATCTCCCAGCAGTCTAGTGCTGGGATACTCCTGCTGTTTGGCCCAATTGCTCCTCAGGTAATTTTAGCGTTGCACATTCTCCAGAAGAAACAAGGGGAAATCACATACACATACACATACATACACACACAGAATATGAATCTGATTGTCCAAAACCCACATTGGCCACATACAGGAATTAAAGACTTGGTAAAAATGTATACTACCATGCACGGGCATCTGTTATTCGAATGAGACAAGAGCTAAATAAAATATTCTGAAAAGATTAAAGTAAAATAATACAGATGTCATTGGTGTATGGATTCCCAGTAGACCAAATACTCTTTACCAGTAGAGGCCAGCAGCTTCCTTATAACTTAGAAGAGTCTTCAAATTCTTGCCTAGTTGTACAGAGGAACTTGGCGACATGATTACTAAGTTGACCGTCTATGATCTACGTGCCACAGAGACACACTAGTTTTTCTTATAGATTGCTTGTTGGAATGGAATACATGTTAGAAGAAAGATGCCTGGAAAATAATTTGACAAAAAAAAAGTACAGAATTGAAGCAGCTAGTGGGTAGAGCACCAGCCCTGAAGTCAGGAGGACCTGAGTTCAAATCTGGTCTCGGACACAACCCTTCCTAGCTCTGTGACCCTGGGCAAGTCACATGACTCTAATTGCCTTGGCAAAAAAAAAAAAAAAAAGAGTACAACATTAACAAGCTTGACAGTGTCACCCACCCCTACTGACCACCCAACAAAGAAAGCAAGGAAAACTTGAGTCAGAGCCCTATGCTTTTATCTTGAATGTGTTTCTCTTTCTTTGTGTTTAGCTTGAATACAAAAGAAGCACTAAAACCTAGAATATCAAAATATTATATTCGTATAAAGGAATGAGGGCATCTAATACAAAAGTTAAAAAAAGTTGCAGCTCTGAATTGTCATTAAATACCCTAGAGTTCAGTAGGCATATCATTTGTGAGCAGCTTAAAGAGGAACCCTCGGCCGAAGTCTCCCCAGAGCTACCAAATCACATTTCTGCTCGTCCATGAGCCTTCTCCACAGCCCCGCCTTCCTCTTCCTCCTCTTCCTCCTCATAGTTTTCTTCGTGGTCTTTTCGGGGGTTTACTTCTCGAGCTGCCTGTTCTTGAGCATCATTGTTTTTATCATCCATCTGAAAGTTTCAAACAAACAGATAAAAAAGGAGTGGGAACAGAAATATAGATGGTAAGGTAAGCAAACTCCTTGGTAAGCTTTTAAAAAGGAAACACTAAGTGCTACTAATAATTAGAATAATCTGTTCACCCTGAGGAGAAAATAAAGAAATGAAGTGGGTAGTAACTGAGGACCCACCATTAAGTTAACAAAAAAATAAGTAAAAGCCACCAAATTCAAGTTTATAATTTTTTTTTGACAGCAATCTGGTACTATTTGGTAAGTTATCAGAAAGATCATATGCTTTGATCAAATAATCCCCCCTTGCTAAGACCTAATCTGAAAGTGTTACCAAAAAAATAAAAACAAAAACAAAACATAAATAAATAATACAAATAAAAATAAATAAATAATAAATAAAAATAAGCTGTTTGTTCAAAGATTCTCATAGCAACTTTATATGTAATTGCGACAAAATTGATAACTACTCACAATAGTGGAAAGTGAGCTGAGTTGGGATACGCCACTCTAATGCGCTAATGGCCAACATATATAAGGATCACAAGTATTATGGAAATAGCAATGGGAAATAATAAAGGAATTCTAAGATCCTTGGTATGGACATCTCCCTGGAGAGCAAATACTCTCCACCAAAGCATATCAGCACCTTCTCCATAAGCTCTAGTCCTTGAAAGTTCCCTGGAGCACTGAGGCAAAGGACTGATTTGACCACCAGCTGGCATATGGAAATAAGAGCAAGTGGTGAAAAGTGAGACAATGAAAAAAAAAAAAAAAAGAGTATACACTTCTTGTGAATATGAAAGGAATCCTAATGGGAACTTAGAATAAGGGATGGAAAAGTTGATAGGCTTACTTTTCCTTTGAAATTAGTTAGTTTGTTAAACAGTAGTAATAAAGAACTTAAATTTAAAAATTACTCCTCAAAGAGAAAGGCAAAGGCAACAAGAGAGTAGGGAGGATTTCAAGATAGGATTTGCTATGGTCCTCATCTATCCCCTATCATTTCTCTTGATGCTGCTCTTCTTTTCCAAGATGATGATCAATCTGTTAAAACATGACAAGGCAATAGAGGCATTCTAGACAGCCATGAGCAGCCAAATTGCATCTCGCTGAAGCTATGCTGGCTCTTGATTAAAATGAAAAATGAATTTTTCATATTCATAATTCAAAATTCATAAAAATGAAAAAAAGATTATTATAAAAATGAAACATGTGAAACATACATTTTCATCATTTTCCCCATATGGCTCTTCGGCATTATGCTCCAGCTCTTGTTTCTTCTCTTCAGTCAAGTCTTCTTGACCCTAAAACAAACAAATTAAAAATACAAATCCAGTATGACTGTTCTCATTTTAAAGCAAACCAAAGAATATGATGCACCTCCCTATGACCCTAAAAACCCAATGAGACCTAGAGGGATCAAGTGTTACCTGTCCCAGACCACAGAGATTTGCAAGTGACAGTAGTGAGCCGTCCATTGGATCACACTACCTCTAACTGGACCACTTACAAGATATGATGTAGAGGCAGATCTGAATGGCAGTCACTTTAGGCACTTGGGGATTTTCACTTGACTAACGGACGTTTATCACTGTGCCATCTTGGTTCAACCAAAGTCCGTTAGTCAAGTGAAAATCCCCAAGTGCCTAGATTGACTGCCATTCAGGTCTGCCTCTACAGCATATCTTGTAAGGGGTGATGGACTTTGGTTGAACCAAGATGGCACAGTGATAAAATGCTAAGCTTTCAATCTGTAAGATTCCTTCTTGAGTTCAAATCCAGCTTCAGACAGTTTACTCGCTATATGATCCTTAGCAAGTCACTTAACCTGTTTGTTTCAATTGCTCATTTGAAAAACAATCTGGAGAAGAAAACCACCTCAGTATCTCTGCCAAGAAAACCCCAAATGGGGTTATGAAAAATCTGAAATGACTCAACAATAAATGGATCTCATGAAATCCACCTTAAGGCAAACTATAAGCCAGAAATGGTAAAATATTTCTTTGTCAATCTTCAACTCCCAAATGAGGGTAAAGAAAAGGATTTCTTCCTTTTTTTTTTTTTTATTCCAGACCAATTCTCAGTCTTCATTTATAATAACCAACTACAAAAAATGTATTTATCTGGGAAGGTAACTAAGCCTAAGGCCTTGCTAGTTTTAAATATATATATATATATATATATAAAATTATAGAAATTAGAAACAAATTTGTTGGAAAGGCAGATGTGGATTAAACCCCCAGGCTGATTAAACTGGCATGAAGAGCCAGGTGTGAAATAAATGATTTAATAAAAATTAAATTATAAATGAAATAGCTTATGTAACAAATTTCTTTTGTAAATCTGTGCAAGAAGCAGTCACCAAGTTCTAGTGTGGTTAGTTCCTAGGTGGCTGAGGGCAAGCTTTTCCAGCCCTGCAATCACACATTCATGCCATTTCAGGGATGAATAGGGGCTAAGAACCTTAACTATCTTTGTTCATGGACCCTCTTTCATAGTTGATAAAGTCTAAGGTGAAACTTCTTTTCAGAAAATTTTTAAATGAGTAAAATAGATGAGAATAAAATGAAATCAACTATAACATAATTATCAAAAGTTTTTTTTTTTTTTAAACCCCACAAGTTCACAGTCCCCAAGGTTAAAAACTCAGACCTAAAGGACAATTTTAAAAAGCCTTAAAATAAGAAATGAGCTGAGTCAAACTCCTACATTTTAGTGGGCAGCTGGTCAATATTTGAGGCACGATTTCAATCCAAATCTTAATTCCAAATACCACACTCTATCCACTAGATTAGGTTACCTATAATTTCCCCAGTGTAGGGACAAGGAGGCAAGGATTCATGAGTTGCTGTGGTCTCTCTGAATTCTTCACCCAGCATCACCCATCTGAGTGAGTCAGTCTCTGTATAGACAAGATTTCAGAGGGCTTTGGAAAATAGACATACAGCCTACCAATGGATCCATATTGGAAGCCATTCCAGCTTGGAGATACCTGTCAGAACTTGTGCCTCCCTGGCCTGGCCATCAAGAAACCAGAATGCTTTCTGTGCTTCACTGAGATGTTACAGGAAAATGATGGTGGAGGAGGCCAAAGTTCATAGTCACTTTAAAAAATCCAGTACAATCTACTCATACAAAATCTTACTTCTCTGAACTTGTCCCATGTGTGAAAGGCATGGATGATATACTCCTTAATTTTTTTTTTTTTAAAGAATGGAATCACTGAAAATCTCTTAATAAAATTTCAAAATGACAAACTAATTGGGAAATTGAGAGGTTAGGAGAATGATTAAAAATATAAAATTGGAAGAGCATATGAAGGAAGAAAAAACAGAGTGATGAATAGAGGAACTAACCTTGGAGTTGGGAAGAGCTGGCACAATATCCTGATTGCCCCCCATTCATTTTAGCATAAAAATGACCTTCTGTGACTATTTCTCTTTTGCTCTATTGCCACCATCTTGGTGCAGGCCTTCATTACCTCATGCTAGACTAGTCTTGTTACCTCAACTCCCTCCCACTCCAGTCCATTTTTCATTCAGCTGTCAAACTCATCTTCCTAAAGGAAGCATGGGTCTGACCCCCTGTCAGGGATCTAGAAAACTACAGTGTCTTCCTATCATTCCCAATATCAAAATCAAAATCCACATTTGGTCTTAAAATCCTCCATAATCCATCTTCTTCTCCACATTTTCAGTTTTTTTTTTAACAAAAATCCACATTTAGCTCTTAAAATTCTTTATAATCTGTGCTCTTCCCTACATTTTGACTCTTTTTTACATCATAGTCTCCCCCACCTACTCTGCAATCTAATGACACTGGCCCACTTGCCAATCCACAAACACAATCTACTATCTTTTTATCCTGTGCATTTTCTTCAGCTCTTTTCCAGGATGTATATGGACGAACTAGAATTTGAACACAGATTCTCTATCCATTTTTTTTCTATTTTTATAGAAATGTTTTTATATAAATAAATTTTTACATAAATAAATGTTATGTATACATGCATACCTATTTACATTTGCACAAACTATACATATTGTACATATATATTTTATATATGTATTTATACCATTTTTAAACTAAGAGCTTAATAACTTGAGGACCTCCAATGTTCATTATTAATTATATATTTCAAAGACTTGATTACAGACCAAACTTGTCAAGAACTGTTGGGCCATTTTTTCCATTTTTCAGATCTTTAGTACTTAGCACAGAGCCTTGCACATAAGTGATTAATAAATGTGTCTTTATTTGACTTGACTGACTTTATAATGACTAACAGAGTAATCAAATAAAAACTGGGTCATAGCAGACATGTAGATTTAAGCTAAAGTACATTTGACTGGCGATTCCCTGTGAATGACTATGAGGACTTGTGTTATTTTCTCTTTTCAGAAGCTCTGATAAATTTTTAAATACATATAAATATTATATTAAATATGAGCATATGGCCTATAAATTTATATGCATGTTATTTTATATTTACATTTTATGCATATATTTACTTGTATAACATATATATATACATATATATATATACACATACATATATATATATATATTCTAAACTCAGATTAAGCTGTGCAACATTACCAAATGAAGTAATATAACCAGTGGAGTTGTGAACACTCCAAAAGAATGAGTGCTTGTAAAAATTATGACAAATAACTTTTATCCAAATAAAAAAATAAGGAAATTAATCTTTTTGTTTTAAATCTGGACCCATCTAATTGTTTCTCTTTATATTTAAGTTTAGTTGTATCAATGATTTCTTCTGTATGGGGGGATAAGTTTCAACTGAAAGGATAGGAATTTAAAAATGTCACTTAAGGGACTATTCAAGACCTCCTTCCTTATTAAACTAGATTGTATTTTATTTTATTTTTTTCTTTCTCTTCTTTTACTTTTTCCTTTATTTTCTTGGAGAGGGAAATAGACACACACCCTCTTCATCAATATGGCTACTCCCATATAACACATCATAATATATAATACAATACATTATATTTTACATATATCTATCTAATATATCAATCTAATTTTTTACATTTTAAGGTTTGCAAAGGCCTTTTTAAGCCTTACTTTCATTTAAGCCTCACAAAATCTTGGGAAGTAGGTATAATAACCCCATGTTCAGGGATATTACATGAATTAATAAGAAAGAATATATAGTATTATAAAATCTGCAAAACATTTGGCAAACACAACCTCATCTGAACTTCACAATACTTCAATGAAAGGGAGGTTCTAGGTACATTCATTTCAGAGATGAGGAAGTCAAGGAGAATGCTAGTCCATGGAAACAGAAGCAGGAAATCTGAGGGGTGGGATCCAAACCTTAGTTTTTCTGCCTCCACCTAGTAACTTTCACTGTTTATTGAGGACTTTAAGCCCTTCTCTAAACTTTCCCAGATATTCTCACTCTCTCCCAGGATTGCTAAGAGTTTATTGGATTTCTAAGGGTTAGAAAGGACCTGGATTTGGGATTCCAATGGGAGAGGATACCCTTCTTCCCAATGCAGATCAGGCCCATCTTTCTTTATGTGTTACCTCTCCCAATTAAAAGTATAAGCTCCTCGAGAACAGGGACTCTTTTTTCTCTAGCATAATAAGCACTCAACAAATCCTCTTCCATCCCTCTTCCCTTTATACCCTCCCCTCTCCCCATTTGTTCTCTTCAAATTATGAGTCTTGGAGTTGCAGCTCAGAGAGGCTGACACCTTTCCAGAGTCACAAAGATATGTGTCCCAACGTCCCTGGAACTTGGGTCTTTCTGGTCAGCTCTATTCACTGTGCCTTGTTGCAGAATGAAAGCTGAAGCCACCATATGACTGCACACTCTCTGAATTGTTCATGGTTTTCTCGCCCATCCCTTAGGATGTGCGTGAAATCTCTACAAATATGTCCAGAGCTTTTGGCTTCAGCAACACCTGACATCCTCATAAACTCAATCCTCTGACCCAAACCTGGCTCAGAACATTCCTACCTCCTCTTCTCCTTCTTCCTGGTACTGCTCATCAACATTATCTTCCTGCTGGTCTGGATTTCCTGCCATCTGTTAAAACAAAATGGGGCGGCTAGAGCAACTGTCCATTTCAGATGCATCCTTTAGTACTGTGGGATCTCAAGCTGAGCCCTCCATCCCTAGGAGAGAGCGTTTTTAATGGCTCAGTGACCATGAAATGATGAACAATAATTTATAACAAGAAACACTGAATGCCAGTATCTCTTATGGTCCTCAGGCAGCTAAGTGAATATTGCAAAGCCAAGCTGAGACCCTTCTGAATGTGTGGCTGACTCCTCCCCCTTTGGCCTCTACCCATCATCCACTACAAAATGCGGGTTCCAACAAGACTCAGTCCCTGGGAGCTCCTCACCACCAAATGCTCCTCCACCTCAGCATTTCCTTGCTTCTGACTGCTCTGCTTGGGCACCTCGTTCTCCTCAGCCAAGTTCTCTTCCCTTACTTGCTCTGCTTCCTCAAACTCATCCTCTCCTTGATTGTTTGGATCGTCTGCAGGATTGACATCCTCACCAGCTGCTTGCTGTTATTCCAAAGAAAAATAAAGAAGTAACATTTTAAAAATTCTCAGGTCAAAAGGAATTATGATTGAGAAACTATATTTTTCCCTCAGTTACATTCAAAATATATATATTTTTTACATTTGTTGTTAAAATTTTTGAGTTTTAGGTTCTCTCCCTTATCTCCACCCACAATTAAGAAACCACATGTGAAGTTACACGAAATATTTCCACAAAATTCAAGTTGTGAAAGAAAACACAGGTCTCCCACCTTAATGAAAATAAAAATGTTCAAGAAAAATTAAGTTGAGAGAGAGACAGACAGACAGACAATGAGAATGAGAATGTTTCAATTTTATGTTCAGACATAATCAGTTCCTTCTCTGGATAAGGATGGGATTATTTTTATCAGAAGTCCTTCAGAGTAGCTGTGGATGATTGTACTACTGAGAATAGCAAAGTCATTTACATCTGGACATCCTAGAACATTGCTATTACTCTGTATATACTATATTTCATTTTGTTTGAGTTCATGGAGGACTTTCCAAGGGTTTTTCTTTTTTCTTTTTTTTTTTTTTCTGAGAGCATCCTGTTCATCATTTCCCACAGAATAACATTTCATCACAAACACATACCAGTTTATTGAGCCATTCCCCAATTGATGAGCGCCCCCTCAATTTCCATTTTTTTTGCCCTGAGAAGAGAGTTGCAATGAATAATTTTTGTACATATGGGTTATTTTCCTTTCCTTTGTTTTTGAATCTCTTTTGGTATTCATGCCTAATAGGAATATTAGAGAGATCATAGTTTTTAAGAGAGAAAGGTCTCTAAATGACCATTCTGTCAGCACAACTTTGCCCTAGACAGCAAACTTAAATGTGTATCACAGAGATCCAGCTGCCTGGAGAACTTTTCTCCCTGCTTCACTCCCCAAACGGAGATGAATCAGGCTGAGGTGAAAACAATGTTTGACTATATTCAATTTTTTATACAGCTCGTTCAGTCATGTCGAATTCTTTGAGGCCTTGTGGAACACATCATACTAATGTTGTCCATGGGGTTTTCTTGGCAAAGATACTGAAATGTTTTGACATTTCTGCCTCCAATGGATTAAGTGAATTTCCCATGCTCACACTAGACTGGTAAGTGTCTGAGGCCAAATATGAACTGAGTTCAACTTAAGAGAGTTAGGCTGAAAGGAAAAGGAAGGAGGAACTCCATTTAATGACTGAGTATAGAAGAGCAGCTAGAGGAAAGGGGAAGGAAGGGGAACTGAGCTGGATCTCTGGAAACTCTGTCCTATCATTCACTAATTTAGGCTCATGTGACTACACATCTTGGTTTATAATCCAGTTCCTTTTCCTCCAGTTGCTATCTAGGAAAACGACAACATTTGTGTCAATGACTTGATATCCTGACTTCCCATTTCTTTGAACTTCTGGCACTGAGACCATCTTCAAAACTGATCTGTCAGCTCCTCCTGCAGCTGGATATCTTCACTCCCTCTTATCTTTTCTTCTTGATGATTAAACTTCCAACTCAGTTTCCCAATCTTCCAGGCTTCAAGTCCTGGAGTCATTTTGAACACCAGGACCTGCCTCCTTTTTTCCAATAACTAATAAACTTTCAAGTCCTATTATGGCAATCTCTATAAAATCTCGTGCTACTCTGGCTTCCTTTGGGGATCTTCTAGGTAAGGTCTTATCAGCTATCACCTGGTAGTTTCCTAAATAGCCTTCCTTCTCCTTCTTCAAGCCATCTGTTCCACCAATGTCTCATTGTCTCACTGGGAATATATCTTGATCTCATCCGGGGCACGGATCAGTTGATTTCCCACTTGTCTCCCTAGGATCTTCCTAGGGTTCTGCAGCTCTGCCTGTGGGACAGAAATGGACAAAGAGGGTACTCACGTCTGGTTCAGGGTTATCTGCTTGCTGTACTTGTCCTTGGGGCTCATTCTCTTTATGTGTATCATCTTCAGTTTCATCTTGGTGCTGGTTGTCTCTTTCATAGGCTGGAAAGTGAAACAAATTACAAGATTTCTCAAACAGTCAGCCTAATTTTTCCTGGTGAGCCTTCAAGAATGGTAACGCTCTCCTTCGTGTAATAGTGCTGCCCACAATCCTCCATCAAGTCTATGGGATCATAAATAACAATGTTTCCTCTTGTCTAGCTTCTTTTCTAACCACAACACTTTTCAGGCTTGGTAGCATGAGAAACAGAAAAGGAGAAAGGGATGGAGAAAAAAGGAGAAAGACAGAATGCAAAACAGGTATGGCATAGAAAAACAGGAGAGAAGAGAAAGAAAGAAAAAAAGTGGAAGGAGAAGGAAAAAAGAAAAGAAGAAAGAGTAAATTAATTTATCTTCCTTCTTTAAATAAAGATATTTGAGAAAGACAAAATTTTCTTTCCAAGTTTTTTTTTTTTTCACTCCAGAAGACCAATAAAAACTGGAAATGAATAAAATTTAAATTTAAAAGTGACAATTAATGAAATTGGCAAAAATAACAGTTTAGTTTTTCCCCCTATCGAAAGAAATACCAAGAAACCCAGAAAGCTAAAAATGTCTCACAAAAATCAAAGATTAAACCTCATTTTAGGGGGTTAGGGACCAATTTATATATCCGGAACATGTTCTATGATGTGATGATAAAGACGCTGGCAACTTATGGCATAAAATGGGATTGAAGAAGATTTCTCCTAGATCTCAGGCTTAGTGAATATAAAGAAAAGATATAAGAGGATTAAGACATCTGGGGATTAGTTAAGCTTGAGGAACAGAGAACTATGGGATAACAACATTAGTCTTCAAAGTACATAAAATGATGGGTTGATCAGAGGGGGGTAATCAACTCTCCCCTATTCCCAATGATTTAAGAACAAAGGGACTTCTAATATCAGAGAAGGATCAGAAGGAAAATCATTCTTAACTATAAATAACAAATTCTCAAATACTGAAATATATTGATGAGACAATTTCCTTTCAAGGTGCAGGAGATTAGCTTACACAGCAAAATTAATGCCATTTGAAGACTAAGGGACAGAAGAGCTGAGAGGCTACTCTACGGTCACTTTAAGGCAATGTGGAATTGGCTATGTTCTAGAATGCTATCTTACTAATAACTAAAAAGGAAGAAAAAAATAACTAAAAATGACTTAATCATATTTTTTTTTCATATACCCAACCAGAAAAAGGCTACCTTGAAATGCATATGAAAATTTTCTAAAAGTACAATTTTTTTTAATAAAACTTTCCATAAATAATTAATTTAGAGAATAACCTAAAAGTTGTGAAGGGAAGAGATTTCTGAATAATTGATTGCTAATATCTATTAGAGAAATATATAGATATAAATATAGATACATATATACATCTAGATATATATGTACACACACACATATATAAAATATGACTTAGTGCCTAGTATCTAACTAGGGCCCTGCTTCTTATATTGTGGATTGTAATACCATATGGAATCTTGTTACTGAATGTGGGGGAGTTACAAAATTATGATTTATTATCAGTGAATATTTGATTTATATACCTATTATAAATACCTACATACCCAGAATTACATCAAAATTTCTCAAGTGAAAAGGGGTTGTAAGTAGAAAATGGTTAAGAGGCCACAACCTAAGATTTAGTCCTATTGGAATCTAGTCTTTTAGCAGGGTGATACAAAAAGACATTGGCCATCTATGAGTCCTCACCACCACCTTCTTCCTCTTGGATACCCTGTTCCTCTGCTCCTTGGACGATATCATTATCCATCGCATCATAACGTGCTTGCTGCCTGTGGGGGAGACAAGAATACATTTTTTCAGTAACTTCAATAGAAAACTCAAATTTGACACAGACTATTTTTCAAAGCAGACAAGCCTTAAACGAGGTTTGTCAACAAGTATAAAAAACTAATAAATGAAACCAGACAAAACGCATGTAGTGGGGTCTGATAAATATAGACTCCCCTAGGCCAGGGCATATCTAAAAAAAAAAAAATTCATAACAAAGAAATGTAGCCAATCAGAAGGAAAGGCTAACCAGTATTACATGGCTACCATGAGGCCTGCCAGAAAATTTAAAAAGATCTAAGGTACAATCTTTCAAAATATAATTCCAATTAGATCGCAAATCCCTACGATGGATAGTCTTGACACCAAAGGGTGAGGAAACAGACTTGCCTTTTTCTCAGGGCTGGGGGTAAACTGCAAGCATTCATTAAGGTGCATATCATCAGTTCTGGTCAATGTGTTCATTTGTTTTGCTTAACTATACCTTGTTACAAAGGAGGATTCTAGTGGGGGTCCATAATGGGATATTGGGAAATAACAGCAATGTAAAAAAAAAAAAAAGTAGTAATATCTAAGCATGGTTCTGATGGAGACAATTAAGATAGAGACATTTTTTTCCTGGCTGTGGCTCCCTAATTTGAAAATATGCAAAGGACCCTGCATTTTCATCAGTGTGTGGAAAACCCAGTGTGAGATCTCTCTCTGCAAATGCAGATCATAACCCACCCAGGCCATAGGAGGATGCCTCAGGTGTTGACCTGAGGCATACAAAAATTAAATGGCTTGCCCCAAGTTACACAGTCAGTGGCAGAAGTGTGTCTGCACTCAGGTGTTACTGAGTCCAAACCCATCTCCTTATCCACTATGCCACTGGAATTGTTCTTTCAAAAATAAAAAAAATAAAAAATGATGTATATAGGTGGGAAAAAAAAAAGATTTGGGAAATTGACTTTTCACTTTTAAATTCAATGCGTATATCTCTGCTCCAAGCTAAGTATCATTATTCTCCTGACTAATGGGCAGCAGGCACACAGTGACTGTCCCTCCCTGCTCCTCACGCTAGAATACCAACCGTAGGCGTTTTTGACGATGATGCTCCTCTTCGAGCTCGGCCTGCCGGTGCAAAGCCAATTCTCTTTCCTGAAGTCGCTGCTGCCTTAACAAGTGCTCTTGCAGCCTTTGCTTATGCAA
This sequence comes from Antechinus flavipes, assembly GCF_016432865.1. Taxonomy (NCBI): domain Eukaryota; kingdom Metazoa; phylum Chordata; class Mammalia; order Dasyuromorphia; family Dasyuridae; genus Antechinus; species Antechinus flavipes. The sequence goes on from NC_067400.1 coordinate 25,860,465, forward strand.
AGACTCTTGTCGTTCTCTTAGCTGTTGGGCTTCTTCAGCCCTCCTGGCGGCCAATCGTTGCTGCTCTAGCTGTTCCTCATAAGCTGATTTAACCTTTGTCACAGCCTTTTCTGAAGGAAGTGCCTACAAAAAGCACAAGGTTATTTGGATGATGGAACACATTAACCATATTCTTTGTATTTTTCTATTTCCCTATCTATTGCACTTGTAACTCCCAATAAGGCGGCCTTGGCAATTTCATGATAATACCATTAATTTGTGATTCATAAAACTCCTAATGCCAGGCAAAAGGCCAAGATAGCAATCAGATAACCCAGATGGCGACAAGTTAAGCTAGCTTTAGTAATTTAAGAAGGATTTCAGATGACTTCTTATGCTGGCCATTTTGTACAATGTTTCTACATAAACTTAGCCCCTAATTGATCCTGGCAATATTGTTTCACTTATTAGCAACTTTTTTTTTTTCAGAAATAATGAATAATATTTGGTAAGTTATGTATCAAGCTATTTGGAGATACTCTGTTTCCCAGGGCTAAAGTAAGCAAGCAGATTGTACCCTGAGTTTGCATAAACAAAAATCCTTTACAACCCAGAACAATCTCACTCCTTGGCAAAGTATCACTAAGGAATTTAGCTCCCCTTATTTGTGAGGATTGTTCACAATCCCTGTTGCTTGTCACTGGCAGATATTACATTCCTGTTCCCATCACCCTACTTCTGTGTTCTGTGTCCTGTGTCTCCCAGGGTGGCCATGACCCTTAAGACTTGATTTGATGGCTGTTTCCACAAGATCCAAGAACACCTGTGTTGTTCCAAGAATTGTAACCATGAGACTTATTTCAAGATCTAAGAATGACTGGGTAGTTGATCGACTACTTCACGTATATGAGTGGTTCTAGCATCAGAAATATTAAGCCTTCCTTTCTGGAGAAGGGGGGACTTCCATTTGTAAATGACATTTTCCTCACTTGGAAATTAATAATACTTCTGTTTGTGTCCTAAATCTCTTGTTTCTTGCCTGCTTTGTGAAGTTCCTGTCACTCGCACATTAAAATCCAGTTCCAGTCCAGCTGACATATGCCTGCATTCAATTCAGAGAAACTCTGATGTGGGCCGGAAAGGTCAAGGAAAGCATTAAGAGTATCCATCTTATAAGTAGGCAAGTAAGAGGGATTTTACATGTTAAACAAAAATCATCATAGAAAGAGTTCTGTCTTCTAAATTATTCTGGGGCAAATATATTTTCATCTATCGTGAGGCTTATTTTCAGAATTTCCCTGAAATTTTTCCACATGATCATTTTAATGGGAGGTCCATTTACTTCAAAAGGAAATGTAGAGTTTAAAATCCTATCAAAAAAAATAATAAAAGAAGTTTTGTGAGCAGAAGCTATTGTTGGTCCTCAAGATGGCTGTGTATTAGGGAATGCTAATTAATTCTATTATTGGCCATAAAAATTAGGGCATAATCAGCTAAAAAAAAAAGTCAACTAGCAGTTATGTCTTGGAAGGAGAGAAGAAGAAAAGCAATCTTTTTTTCCCAAAAAAATAGGGAGGGGGAGATGATTACCTTCTACTATTTAAAAACAACACACAAAAGATCATCTTAATGTACCACTTTAAAGCTATTTCTCATTTCCCTCAGTAGAAAGAGAATGACTAAAGTCTTTTTAAAAGACTATTTAAAAATACCAGAAAAGTTGAAAAATCATAAGAAATTACTCCTGACTTAGTCTTTGAAGGAAGACAGTCATAGCAAAGATCTTTCAAAGCCAGGGACCGAAGACTCAAATTGTAGGTTATGAATCCCAGAAGGATAAGGAGTTATTACTAGGGGCTTATAAATCTATTACTATGAAAATATCACTTTGCTAAATGTAAGTATGTCACATATATAGGTATTGTTATTTTCCAAGTATATAAAGAATTTATTTTCATAAACATAATAGAAAGCTACTAAAAAAAAACCTGTATGGAGGTCACTCGCAGTAGCTTTTTATCAGTACTTATTTTTTTTTTTTTTTAAATAATGGATCTTCACAGTTCAACTACATTTGTGTAAGGCTGTCTGAATTTTTTTTTTAAAGAAGGATTCTCTTTTCTAATGTTATAACCCCATTAGTCAAGGGAAGAAGTCAACAAGAACTTTGCCCCCTAATCCAGATGAGTACACTTAGGGGTAGGCAAGTTACATCTTAGACATACTCATCTTACAGGCGAGAAAAGAGAGGTATGGGGCTTTTAAATGTTTTACCTAAGGTTACAAAGGATTAGAATCCTTATCTCCAGAGCTGTGCCTTGGTTCTGTTTAGTTTGATTATCAACTGTGATCTGAGTGCTTACTTGATTTATCTAAACTGCAAATAAGTCACAGAATGTTTCAGACACTACTGTGACAGATCAGTCTGAGTGAGAAGAGGGGATTGATAATCATTAAGGATTAGTGAGAAAGGTTAACTCAAAAGTTCTTATAGAATAGCATCTTTAAAAACCGAACAGCTACCATTGAAATTCAGGTGTTTTCAAAGTTATATTTTTTTACTACAGAAATTGATGAACCATTTAATCCTTTGGGAATGTCAATAAGCTGCCACCCATGAGTCTCGGGCAAATGCCTTTGCAGGTTATACTGCACTGATTCAAACTACATGCTCAGGGCCCCCCACCTGGTGGTGACAAAGCACAACAGCAATCTCAGCTCACAGAAAGCTTAAGTCATGATGGACAAAATAAACACACTGACAGCAAATGTTATTGGAAGAAAAGAAAAATTCGACCACATATTCAGTGATTTTTTGGATGATTTTACTGTTGGTGCGGATGATGGGAAATCATGCTATATCACTGGATTGTATGAGTATATGTAGGCTGACTTTGTAACAAGATGTAGGGCACTGATAGTCTGTGAATGCTGGCATAAACTAGAACAGAATTAGGCTACTAAGAAAGAGATCTAGGTACTATTTAATTGCTTAAGTAGATCACTAAGGCACAGAGAAATTTAATTTCCTCATCCATAAAGTGAAAGTAGCCCTTTCCATGTTCCCTTGAAGAGATAAAAGGGTAGATTTATGTGTTTAATGCAAAATGGGCTATTTCTTGCCTTTGTGTTCTCTTCCATACCTTCCTTCCATATCTCCTCTGGTAAGAAGCTCTGGTTTTCTTGGGTTTTTTCTTTTTCTTTTTATAAGAAGCTCTGATTTTCTTCAAAGCTCATCTGAAGTATCTTATTCACAAAACCTTTTGGGATCCCCTCAGCTGCTAAGGCTTCTTTCCTCCCAATGTCCTTGTATCTGTCTATCCAGGTATATGTTGGTGACTCCAGTCAGCCATAAGCAGGAGCTACCCCCGAATGGAGTCCTGACTCCCTGGTGTACCTGGCATGAAATTTGTGCTTATATATGCTTGTTCATGGATGGATCAGCAGCCAGAAGATGAAATTACAAATTGCATCTTTGCTACTTTGGCCCTCACTTTCCAAATCTTTAGAAAGAATGACTTTGACATACAAGTTCATTCCTACTTCCAATAATTGAAAAAGACCCCGATGTTGGGAAAGATTAATAGCAAAAGGACATGGGGATGGCAGAGGATGAGGCAGACAGAGAGTGGTGAGGAAACAATGAACATGAGCTTGGATAGATTTTGGGAGACAGGGAAGGCTAGAAGAGCATGGTGCACCAAGGTCCATGGGTCATGAAGACTCAGATACAGCTGACCAACCAAGCCTTTAAAAATAAAACTAAAAATAAAACTTCTGAAGATAAGCAATGTTTGCAGGCCAACATACTGTACCTCCCCCCTTCTCTGTAGAACAGCCTCCATCAATGCAAAACTGCAACAGACAGAGCTGCCCCGAGAAGAAAATGACTTGGCTAGGCTCACAGAGCCAAGATGAGACAGAAGCTGAACATAAACCCTGGGTTTCTGGGCTCCCACTACTTCTAATGCTGCCTCCCAAAGCAGATGGTCCAGAACAGAGGCTCTTACCTCCACATGAGCATGCTCTGTCAGCACATTGGTTTCCTCTTCTTGTTGTTCCTGTTGCTCCTTCCATGCCCGGTCCTGCTCATCTGCAGCCTGATCCTGTTCTTCCACCAGATGCTCAGCCTGCCCTACCTGCTCCATCGCCTCCTCTTCAAGCTCCCTCTTATTCTCTTCCTCCACCTGATGCTCCTGTTCTTCTTGTCTTCTGGGATCTTCCTCATGTGGCTGGTTCGGTGCATCTCCAGGGTGAAATTCCATCTCTTTTGGGGTGGGATGCAAGGGTTTGGTCTCTGCTATCCTCTCCCCAACAGCCTGCTCCTGGGCTTGCCATTTTTCATTACTGTGGGGACCCTAAGCCAAAGAAAATATGAAAAAGAAAACCATGCTGATTTTATAAAGCTATATTATGGTGGACACCACCATCCTCAAATTTACTCAATCAAATGAAGACACGTGCCCCGGGAAAGCCAAAACATCTACCGCATAGTTCTGCTGGGAAATTTCAAGGAAGTCAGAACACAGGGACTATGTAGCATAAGCAGAGTTCAACTCTCCCTAATCCTACTTATTAATCATGTGCTTTGGGCAAATTCTTGGGCCTCAGGCTTTTTTTTTTTTCTTGTTTTTCAATCTGTAAATTGAAGATCTTATATTCAATGACTTTGAAAGTCTCTTCCAAGTCTAGATCTATAAGCCTATAATTCTCATTAACCTCCTCATAAGCAAAATGGGGACACTTTGAAGATAAAATGCCCACTTCAGAAAACTATCTGACTGATGATAGAGGTCTAGTCCAAATGCCCCACATGACAGGGCTACTTTCATTTTATTTTGCAAAGTGAGTATTTCTTTACTCGCTTCCCCCTGAGATAAAAACAAAACAGCAAATTCTGAGAACAAAAAAGTCCTTTTTGTGTCTTTTTGTTCAATCCATTTTTTAAAAGGTTCTCAAATAATTAATGTTAAAGGAAATAATAAAAATTAAATGGAAGACACACTGATTCTCATCTAATGCGCTGGCTTAAAGAAAATAACAGCATTAGCAAAAATTTCAAGTATGAAATGAGATCAGCCCAGCTGCTTAAAAATCGTGGCTAAAAAAAAAACAATGGAAACAGTGAAATATCAATTCAATGTCAATGATTTCAAAGCACAATGTCCTTTTGTCTGTAGTGTTTGTTAGCTATAGCCAATTAGCTAGAGACTTTCCAGAATAATACACACTTTTAATCTGAAAAGGTTCAGGAAATGTGGAATTTGAAGTGGAAATGTGGTCCCTGTGGTTCCCATCCCTTCAGAAATGGCTTCATTTGAAGCAGACAGAGGTGAAACAGACATCTTTCATCAAAAGGGAGGAAAAAGGAAGAGAAAAAGGAACCAAAAAAACTTCTCATCACTCCCTCCTCTGCCAAGGATTCACTTTGCACATCTCTTCCCACACAGGAACAGCTAGATCATGTGCTTTGCTCTCTGGCTATTAAAGAGAATTTCTCCTCTGCCAACGTAAAGCCAATTTTCTCTTAAATCTAACAAGTTTTAAATGAACACAATTTAATCCCATTTGTGAAACCATAGAAATGTGTGAGGAAGGTATTTTGATACAGTTTCCTAAGAAGAAAGGAAGAAGACAAACTTTGGAAGATTCTCCCTCTTCACACCTAGTCTAGCTCTGACATCAGAATACCCTGGATTTATGGTGTTTTTTCCTTCTCTGAGCTCCAAGTGCTTTCACAAATATCTCATTTATCTTCACAAAATCCCCATGAAGTGGTTCTGAACAGATAATACTATCTCCACTTTACAGATGGAGAAGCTGAAGAATTGGATGGTTAAGTGATTGAACCAAGGTTAAATGGCAAATGGGGCCCAGCCTCCTGACCCCTATTTTGTCTCTATTTACTGAACTGAGTTGCCTTAAATAAGAAGGGGGCGAGGGGATGACAGAAAGCTAGACAATAATAATTGGGGTGAAGTGAACTATGTAGCTGGAAGAAAACTGTTTACTTCTAGTGCAGAGACAGACACATTCCCAAGGGAATCAATTACCCAGAGCACAGACTGACCTCTAGGGCCAATCCTGACCTCTGTGGATCTGCCAGGCACAAGCCCAGCTCATGTACTCTGGTAGAATAGAGGCTCCTTGAAGACAATGAAGGCAATTTTTGTCTGTTTTTTTTTTTTAATTTCATTTATTTATTTATATTTCTTCAAGCTAGCACATGGCTGTACATAATATCATAGGATCACAGATTGGAGTGAAAGATAATTCCAAAGCCATGAAGGCTAATCTTCCCATTTTATAAGAAGCAAATGGGGCACAGAGACAGTGAATTACTGCAAGGTCACAAAGACAATAAGTACCCAAGTAGGATTTAAACTCAGGTCTGTCCACTCCATCACTTTAGGATGTTAAATTTTAATTTTATTAAGATTAGTCCCTAATTAATACCCTTGAATGGTTGCTATACACCAATCCAAACAAGATTGCTAAAATCAATAGGGTAAACATCAATAATGACTACCATAAAAACTGCATCTCAAGAAATAAAAATATAAACATTGAGGATCAGCTCAAAGACCAACTGGATCACTCTCATGCATTACTTAATTATATTTTAGATAACTTTAAATCATGGCAAATTGATAGGAACAAAGGTAAAATCAATGGATAAAGATGAAACATTCTAAGAAACTATTCTTTTACCTTGTCATTGAAATATTAGTTTTGTTTTTGTTTTTTTTAACTTTTAGCTTGCTGGATTGGAAATGATAGGCAAACTTGGCAAAACTGATCACCTCACTCAGATGGCAACTTGATTGGTCAAAGATGGAACAAAAATCCATACATTAAGCATTTACCATTGAGGAGAACAATTTATATAAAAACCAGCAATATTGGAAAGAAAATCAAGTTGATAACTATGATCAAGGCAATGGCCAGGCAGGATTACAGTGTGATGAAAGATGCTACTTATCTCCTCAAAGGAATCAGAATGACACATGTATTTTTGGACACGATCAATGCAGGAACTTGTTTTGCTTGACTATGATTATTTGTTATGAGGATTTGGTTTTTCTTTTTCAAGAGTGGTAAGGAGAAGGAGATGGATGTAAGACAGAAAAAAAATAAATAAATGTTCACTAAAAAAATAGAATTCTTCAGGGTTCATCATTATTACCTCCTTTGGTTCCTCAATCATTTTCTTCTCCTTGGCAGTGAAATCACCTTGGCGAGAAGGTGCTTCCTGGATGACATTTTGTTCTTCGACCCTATCAGGCTTTCGGAAGCTCGGAATCTTATTCAGCGTATCTTTCAGTTGCTTATATTCAGCCACTTGGGTCTGGATGCAAATTGTAGAATTTGAGAGGAGGAAAAAATATGTCATTTAGAGGCAGCTTATTATGAATCTGAGTTCTCGGCATCACACACATAGCATAACTAGACTCCAGTTTGGCAAAATATGCAGATGGTTTCCATGCATTAGACAGTCTTATTTTGACATGCTTCACCATTATAGAGTACATGCAAATTAGAAATTAGAACTCTAAGGAAAACATGGAAAAATTATTGAAGACAGATGTTAATTTCCCAAGCTATATACAAAAGAAGCCAGAATTCTTGCTATTTTTCTCGATTTTCTAATAAACACCACTTTTATAAATGAGCCAGCTGTATAATTCTTATACTACTACATAAAAATCTACTGAAAAGATGCTTAGCCAAATGCCGATCCATTTCTATCATCCATAATGGTCTTTTCCTCAATTGAAAACAATCAGGTATTTTAAAATGTGAATACATTTTATGATATCAAGTCAACTTGTGCTGAAAGGAGGTGGAGAAGGGATGAGAGACACAGTTGGGAACATAGGCAAAAGGAGACAATGAACCTTAGCCTTAGGATCTTAAAAACCTAGTTCCTGCCCATTTTCTCCTTTTTTTTTTCCCTTTTACTGTTCCTGAGTCACTGTCAATTATATATATGCCCTTAATTCCCTTTCCTTCTCACCTATTCTGTGAGCATGAGCCTTAGATGATCTCCTCTCTTTATAAACTCCAACCCCTCTTTTAACCACTGGCTCCTATTCTGTTGTCTGTAAACATACCCAGAACATCTCCATTTCTTGACCTTGACATTCCCTCAAGTTACCCTCCTCTTTTAGCTTTCATAGTCAAACTTCCTAGAAAAAGCTTAACTATATTCATTTTTTCATTCTTCTCGCTTCCCACTCACTGCTCAACACCTTGCATCAGCCTCTGAATTAACCACCCTAAGGTGATTCATCATCTCTTCATTGCTAAATTCAGTGATCTTTCCTCATACTCCATTCTCTTAGAAATCTTCCCCTGGGTTTATGCGATAGTGCTTTCTCCTGGTTCTCCTCTTGTCTGTCCAGATGCCTCTTCTAGTTTTCTTCTCCCCCCCCCCCCCCGAGGCAATTAGGGTTAAGTGACTTGCCCAGGGTCACACAGCCAGGAAGTGTTAAGTGTCTGAGACCAGATTTGAATTCAGGTCCTCCTGATTTCAGGGCTGGTGCTCTATCCACTACACCAACTAGCTGCCCCCTCTTTTCACTTTCTTAACTAGAACGCCATCTTCATTTGACTCTTTATATATGAATGTACCTAACCAAGGGCTCTGTCCTGCACCCCCTCTTCTCTTTCTTTCACTATGCTCACCTATCATGACTTAAATTATTCTATATGTCTATTCCAAATCTACCTAACCAGCCCTGGTCTCTCTCCTGAGCTCTGGTCCCCATTACCAAGAACCTGCCAGATATCCCCAACTGTATGCCATGTCAGTATTTCAAACTCATCACGGTCAAAAGAAAATTCATTACTTTCCCTTCCTGAAACACACTGTATCCTGACTTTGAAATTTCTGTGAAGCAGTCCACCAATCTTCAATCATTCACTTTCCTAAGTTTTGCCCTCCACATCTAATCAGTTTTCAAATTCTGTCACCTCTGCCTCCATAACACCTATTGCCTTTTCTCCTATTTCAAACTCCTATTGCCTCATCCCTGGACTAAAGTGATCATCTCCCTTCCTCTAATCTCTCATCACACCAACATAGCTTCTACACGAGGGCCAAAGCAAGGGTATAACCCCTACCCTCTTCTTTTTATGAGGTTTCTGGAGTCCTTATTTCCTTTTAGGATAAAGTACAAACTCCATTCTTGGCTTTGCATAACATTACTATATATTGAATGTTTATGACCCCCAAATGAATATAAGCTCTTGGAGGTTGGGGACTTTTTCATATTTCTCTTTGTACATTCAACAATTATGCGATAGTGCTTTCTCCTGGTTCTCCTCTTGTCTGTCCAGCTGCCTCTTCTAGTTTTCTTCTCTCCCCCCCCACCCCGCCCCCGAGGCAATTGGGGTTAAGTGACTTGCCCAGGGTCACACAGCCAGGAAGTGTTAAGTGTCTGAGACCGGATTTGAATTCAGGTCCTCCTGATTTCAGGGCTGGTGCTCTATCCACTACACCAACTAGCTGCCCCCTCTTTTCACTTTCTTAACTAGAACGCCATCTTCATTTGACTCTTTATATATGAATGTACCTAACCAAGGGCTCTGTCCTGCACCCCCTCTTCTCTTTCTTTCACTATGCTCACCTACCATGACTTAAATTATTCTATATGTCTATTCCAAATCTACCTAACCAGCCCTGGTCTCTCTCCTGAGCTCTGGTCCCCATTACCAAGAACCTGCCAGATATCCCCAACTGTATGCCATGTCAGTATTTCAAACTCATCACGGTCAAAAGAAAATTCATTACTTTCCCCTCCTGAAACACACTGTATCCTGACTTTGAAATTTCTGTGAAGCAGTCCACCAATCTTCAATCATTCACTTTCCTAAGTTTTGCCCTCCACATCTAATCAGTTTTCAAATTCTGTCACCTCTGCCTCCATAACACCTATTGCCTTTTCTCCTATTTCAAACTCCTATTGCCTCATCCCTGGACTAAAGTGATCATCTCCCTTCCTCTAATCTCTCATCACACCAACATAGCTTCTACACGAGGGCCAAAGTAAGGGTATAACCCCGACCCTCTTCTTTTTATGAGGTTTCTGGAGTCCTTATTTCCTTTTAGGATAAAGTACAAACTCCATTCTTGGCTTTGCATAACATTACTATGTATTGAATGTTTATGACCCCAAATGAATATAAGCTCTTGGAGGTTAGGGACTTTTTCATATTTCTCTTTGTACATTCAACAATTAGTACAGTGTCTCGGGCACAGAACAAGTTTTTTAAATGTTGAATTGAAAGAAAGTTTTGAGGAATGAATGTGAAAGGGCTAAAGTGATAGGATGAACAAGCAAAATTTCCATAAGACCCTTTTGTTAGAAAGAAGTATAGGAATAGAAAAGAGAGAAGAAAAGACTAGAAGTTAGTGGGCCTTGGTTTTACACCAAAGATGACATATATCCATCCCTCTCCCATTCCCCACTAGCCTTTGCAAGATTTCCCTTTCTGAGGACTTAAATGAGAGGCCCTTTTCTTAAAGTCAACCTAATTTAACTTTTAAAAATTTCAGCACACCCAGATAATTTCTGGAATGAGAAACCCATTTCATGTAGTAGCATCTTCTGCTTCTCCCTTATCCTGCCTACATTCTGAAAAAAAGTATAAGAAAAGCAAAAAGAAGCCTCTCTACTGTAAGCATGATCTCCATATTTAAAAAAAATATATATTTTTCTAGTCCCTTATCCTTTTGTTGGCTCCTTCCTGCTTCCGAGAGGAGATCAGCTGACACTCCTTCCCCCTGTCCCCAGCCCCAACATTCTGCTTCTTTCTTGAGCTAAGTGGGAGATGCAAAGAAATATTGCCCCTCCATTCAGGTACATTTCTAATTCTTGCCTATTGAGGAGCAGCAGCCTGCCCCTCACTGCTGTACCCCACTTATCTTGCATGGCGACTAACTCAAGCTTTCCTCTCAAAGCTAAGAAGTCTCTGCAGCTCTTGGCTTTTGCTTTCAAAGTTAATAGATTTACGAAGTCAGAACAAAGTACAATCCTTGAATCTAATAACATCAGTGTGCGTATTAATGATCATAAATCATTTCCACAGTAGGGAGAAAGCACCCCTCAAAAGGAGATAATTTCTCAGGTCTCTTGAACATAATAGATCTTAAAAGGGGAGTTAATGAAAATTTCACGTCTTGGAACAAGAAGTCAAGACAAGGGCTTGACCTGCTCCTCCTCCCTATCGATTCAGTGATACCCACAGCACCCCCAGGACAAAGGCACCGCCACGGGGGTTAGCTCCGTTCATTCTGCAGAGAGAGGGAGGCAGTGAAGAAAAGAGAGCTGGAAACCTTTACGCATGCATAATTCTCCAGGATGGGTACAGTGTTGGTCTGGCCCACGCTGCATCTCACCGGAGAGTCGTTGCAAGAGGTTACATGCATACAGGAATTCAGAAAAGGAAGCTGCCTTTGAAAAGAACCCATCAATTAGAGGCTGCCACATCCTAACCTGCGCAGCAGCTAGCGCGCTCTTGTGGTCTTCCAAAGTCACTACTAGTTGTTCGTGCTCGGTGAGTAAATTCTTATGCTGTTGCTACATAAAGAAAGAATTTTTACACATGTTGAGCTTTAAGATCTCAAAGCACATCTTTCTCCAGCTGATCGTACAAGACTGAACATTGTGCTCAACTCGGCAAACCCCAATACCTTCCCATTCCCCCAAAAAATTTCCCCAGTGAAAAAACTAACCTTTCTAGTTCAATCTGCATTGGTCTATACTTTTGTTTTAAGACTTAGAGAGTTCTGAATATAATCGGTGAGACTACTGAATATGAAATCAAAACCAAAATAGAAATGGCTGGGGATCCAGTTAAATGTGAAATGTAAAGACTTTGAGATCTCTCTCTAGTTCAATCTACACTGGTCTATATTCTTAAGATTTAGATTCTGAACACAATCAGTAAGACTACAGAAAATGAAATCAAAAAACAAAACAGAAATAGTTGGGGATATCAGTTAAATGTGAAATGTGAAGACTTTGAGTTCAAATCTCAACTTCACCATTTTATTAGCTGTGTGACCTCATCACTCACTTTGCCTCTGAGCTCCCTTATCCATAAAAACTAGAGATGGGTCTAGAGACGGGCTAACCTAGAGCTTCATGGAAGATCTATGGATGGATTTCTGAGGGGTTGATGAATTTCTATGGGGGGGGGGGATTATATCCTTCTTTTCACCAACTTCTGACTGAAATTCAGCATTTCCTTTAATGATGAATAATATGTTTTTTTTAAAGCAAGAGTCTGAGAAAAGATGCGTCAACATCATCAGATGCGCTCCATGACTCCTTAAAATTTAAGAACCTTGGACAAGATGGTCTTTAAAGTTCTTTCTCATATGTTGAACCCAGGAGCTTGTGATCTCTCATGAACAACTCTGGCTTGTTCTTAGGTTACTAACATAATACACTCCTAAAAAGCAAAGGACACATCAGGACCAAAGGACACATCCTTGGAGATATGTCCAAATGTAGGAGGATAATTTTGAGGTGAAGTTTCAAGCTGTCTGTGCTTTCTTCCTGAAGAAGTGCAGTGTAATGATCTAGATTTCTTGTAACATAGACCACGCACCTAGAACTCAATTCTGATTATTTTCACTGATGCTGAATTTTTCAGAATTTTTTTTTAAATATATAAAGCAAGGCAAGTCTGCATAAAACAGAATCATGTCTTTTTCTTGAATGGTCATGCATGGAGGACAAAGAGCTTTCCCCACCTCAGGATGTGGATATAAGCTATTGCTTTTACAAGAAGCTATTGCCACGCTCCCTTTATGCAATGCCTTCTCTCTGGCAGTAATCACGTTGATCACATTTACAGCTTGTTTCTACCTAGTTATTTGCATGTTGTCTCATCCATTAGACTGAGCTCCTGAAGAACTGCAACCGCCTTTTGCTTATTTTAGTATCCCCAGCACTTAGCACTGTGCCGAGCACAAAAGGTGTTTAATCAATGATTGAACTTAACTTGTAAAGCGTTAAGCAGAGTTCTCAATAATTCTTAGGCATAAAATACTGTGCAAAGTGGTCATAAGCCCCTTCAAAGAAATCCAACCAGTGCCTGCCTATCAACTGTGCTTGGGCACAAGACTTGAAGAATTGTTTCTTCCTTTCTCCCACAAGGACTGATTTGAATCCACCAGTATAACCTCGTCACTTCAGGAATGTTCACACTGATGTTGAATTTCCTGCTTAGGACATTTTTCTTCTGTATAACCAGAAATGACCATTTAGCACGACAAGCTCCCCGAGGCTCTCAAGCAATAAGAAAGCAATGATGAAACTCTACAGCAGAGACGAAAGAACCAAGTGGGTCTTGGCTGTATTGATCTCACCTAACTACAAAGCTCAGCCCCTAAGTCCTGGGATATCTGATGTTTTAGAGCTGAAAAGGACTTCTGCCTTCAACACAACCATCAAGCCAAAGTTACAGCTGAAAAGGAGGTCCCATTATAATATCTTGGATAAGTGGCCCTCCAGCTTTTGCACAAAATAGCAGCCCATGACTTCCTGAATCAGCCCATTCCTCTTGGACACTCCACAGTATAGGGATCAGGGTTGTAGTCAGAAAGACCAGGCCATCCCCACTCTGGACACTTGCCAATCCTATGACCAGGGACAAATTCTTTAGTATCTCTGAATCCAGCTTCTGCATCTGGGAAATAAAAGGCCTGGCCTTAATAGCACTGAAGTCCAACTCTAAAATTATGAGAATACTAATTGGGGGGAGGAGCTTTGTCTTTACATCAAACTTAAATTCGCTTCTTTGCCACTTTTACCCATTGTATCCGGGTTGGCCTCTGTGACTCAAGTGGACAAAAGTTCCAGGCCCGGGTCTGAGGACCTGCTTCTGACTCTCATGACCAATGGAAGGACCAAACTAGGACTTTCTTCTGTTGGGTGTCCTCTTCCTCATCCTCATCTGAGGGGCTGGATTGAGGACTTCTGAGCTCCCTACAACTCTAACCATATGATGACTCTTCATCCCCATGGTGATCCTTCAAGTGGTCACATCCCCCCAGGCAGTTGAGACCTCCCTGGTTCCTTCAGCCCATGATTGTGTAACATGATCTCTTGGGGTGCCTTCCTCTGGAGGATCCTCGGTTATTTAACAGGTGCTTCATGGGCGTATATGCTTGATAATGCTAAGAAGAAAAACAACCAAAAAACTCAAGAGTTTGATTGAACTTACCTTCACATCTTGAAGCTGCGTGTGCATGTCTTGGTGAGCTTTTCTTAGCTGTCTATTCTCTTCTCGCAAATTGTAAACAGTTTCTATTTTAGAAAAAAAAAAAAAAAACATGTACTTAGTGAGTTATGTCATGAAGTTATTTTAACATCTCATATAGCACAAAATTCTGCTAACTTGTTTTAAAATTTGATTTCTTTACAGAACTATTACACAGAGACATAGAAATGCTGCTCTTTACATAAAGATAACTGGCAGAGATTCACCTGGAAACCCAAATTAGGGGATATCTGCTGGTCTTAAATATGTGATCTTTACATTGAAGGAAGCAGCCATATATATTTTGTGAAGGGCATTTCTCACTGTCATCCATATATATTCTCCTTGGTCTCAAAATACAAGTTTCACACAAAGGGCAGCTAATAAACATTACAAAAACCAAAATAAAGGCTATGTTAAAAGATTATTATTCATATCTTGACTAATTAGATGGTCTTTCATTTCCCTTCAGATTCTGAGGTAATCTGATTCTGAGCAGATTCTTTAAGCAATTCTCAGGTCTTCTTCCCCCCCCCCCCCTTTTTTTTTTCTCTTAGTAAATAATCTGTTTTAATAGATATCAATTTATTCACATTTTGAGTTTTACCAAAAAAAAAAAAAAAAAAAAAAAAAAAAAACCTCAACCTGCAATTTCACAGGTAGACAATACTTCTAATGAAGAAATTCTGTCTACCGATACAGTTGGGAACCTGCTTCTCAACATACACAGAGAAAGAATGGCAAGGTGATAGGTCAAGTGCCTGGCTAGGGATGTGTCAGAGGTAGAACCTGAACCCAGACCAGCTTTTATTTACTATATTCCCATGCTGCTTTGCCCCTAATTAAAGCAAATTCTCCATCTCTACCTTTATAGATAAAGGAAAGAATTGTTATCAAGGCAGCCAAGGTCAAGTATTATCTGTCCTTGTAAGGAACTCTCTTAACCAACCTATATATCCCCTTCTAATGTAAAAATCTCTTTTCATGGCTACCTGCAACATGCACTTATGTGAAGACCAAGTTAGCACCCTAGATGCCTTAGAATCAGCCGGAGTCAGGATAAGCAAAAGTCCTTGGTCTTTATTCTTGGTCTTTAGGGGTAGAAGTGAAGGGAATGGACACAAGATCTCCACAATCTCCCTTCTCCTCATCCACCGCAAAAGTGACTCTGGCTTGTCTCACTCCACCCCCTAATCCCTCCTACAATTCTCTGTATACACCAAAAGATTGAGCCAGCACAGAATAATGGGAAGGGCCATTTCCCAAGCATATGCTAATAGAGTATTGTCTAATGGGTAATTAGGCTTAAGTGCTCGGTTGTCTGATTCCAGTGCATCTACTCAAAAGTTTCAGACCTTTACACACAAGAAAGAATTTAGAAATACATCAAGATCAAGTGAAGATGAGAGATAGAATATGAACTTGGCCACCAACAATCTAATCTAATATTAGAAAGGTGGATAGTTCCAGAAACTGATTCACAGGAAATACTCTGGTTCTTGTCTGCCAAAAATGAAAAGATCCTTGATTCAAGTATTTTAAATATATGTGTGTGTGTGTGTGTGTGTGTGTGTGTGTATTACATCATATTTATATACAATTTAAATCTATTTATTTGTACATATATATGTACATTTATATATACTTATGTTTATATATATATAAAACCATCTACATTATACATGTGTACATATATACACACACATATGTACACACACACACACACACACACACACACACTATGCTAGGCTATAGAAGTATATAAAAAAAGGAAGAAGATGTTACATTAAACAGAAGTGACCTAGTAGCAGGGATAATGAAGGCTAAACTTCAGTCTCTTACACAGGATGCTGGCTGTGAAACCATTAACTTTCAATCTCCTAACGATCAAAAATGGAACCTGAAGAGACCCCCAAAATCATCATTTCTAGCTCTCTCATTTTACAGATGACAGAACTGGGGCCAGATGGTTGGCTGAAGCGCCTGAGGTTCTCTAGGCAGGGAGTGAGCCGCACAGACAGGATGGAAAGCCAGAGTCGCTTCCCATGTCTTGCCCTTTTCACTGGACCAGGCTGCCCAGAAAATGCTAAGCTGTAGAAGAGGGGCTCCCCACACCATTGATATTTATCTTAAGGCCAATCAAAAAGGGGGGAAAAGAAGAGGAAAGGGAGAAATACATGGGAGGAAATGATAGGACCAAAGGAAAGAGAAAGTTCTCTAAGAAAATAAGAAGAGGGACAGAACAACTTTCAGCATTGTATTTGTTGTGGAAAGAGGCAACTGAGCTGAGCCAACACTTTTGCTCCCTACACTAATTAAAAATCTCAAGCTCTACTGGGTAACATAACCAACCTGAAAGACCACAGGAGTCAGGGCAGTCAGGTAGCCAGGTGGATAGAATGCCAGACCTAAAGTTAAACCCCAAATTCTAATCCTGTTTCTGATACTAATTCTGTGACCCTCAGTAAAACACTTAGCCTTTTCTCCATCTGTAAAATGTGGATGAGAATAATAGCACTTACTTCATAGGGTTTTTGTGAAGTTCCAATGATATAAATATGTAAAGGGCTATATAAATGCTAGTTATTATTATTATTATTACTAATATTAAAGAGCCCAGAATGAAGCAATTCCTCCTCCACTTTAAAATACCCTTTAGCTTGGACAGCTCCTGCTCCTTCTCTTGCTGAAGCTGGAGGTATCTCTGCTTGTGGTCACTAAAGGTTCGGCTAAAGTCATCGCCTTGTTTTCGATGTTCCTCCTCTAGATCACTGTGTTGCTTCTTCAGCTCCTCATGCTGACTCTGCAAAGACCAAAATGGAACCATGAAAAAATATGATGTGTTGAAAACATGGTGGGTAGAATATGGTGTGTTTCGGAGAACTTGTCCTCTACTGCCTTGGTTCTAGCTCATGGCAAGAGGGAATACAACAAAAACTACCCAGAATCCAATCCTTGGGAGAACAGCCAATGGATAAGGTTTTATCTTTCTGCCCAACCTTTCCCTTCCACATCTCTGAACCAGAAAAATATGTTGGAACTAAGGCCAATGAATAACTGACATGTGAAAACATAATTTTTGCTAAATCTCTGAAGTTCCTAGGGGGTGACTGGGGAAAAGTTAGAATCACTGAGATATATGGGGTACCAGAAAACTATCAATAATATAGAGTGAAGTCTGTGTATCCTCAGTCTCTCTTCATGTTCCACAGTACCTCCATCACCTTACCAATTCACTCTCAAATTCTCCTCCCCAGTCTTCTGCTGTATTTGGCACCACAGATTGTAAATGTCAAGGATGCTTCCCTTGGAGTTCATTTTCACTGGCAACACTGATAGGCTCTACATGTCTGTGAGAGCTTTTACTGCCCCAAGCTCTCAACTGATAGTAATCCCACTGCATTCAGCAATCCTCTCTGAAAGAATGGTGTGACTTAATCCACCTGATATGCCCTCAGGAAAAATACGAGATTTCAGTTTCAATAGTGTTTTTTGTACTTCTTTTCTGACCTTCATCATTCAGGTGAAGAGGAAATCTAATGGCTGCAATTCATGGTTTGTGTGTCACCAAGAATGTCCTTTGGTGGGAAAAAGGTCACTTCTATTGGTTAGATACACACAATTTTCCCTCCTGATGTAAAGGAATGAATTTTGCTAAAGGACTAGAGAAAGGGAATCTCTGAGCACAAATTAAGCATATTAGTAAGCACAAAGTAAGCATATTAATGACTGTGTACCCTGAAGTTCATTTTAACAGACCTCTGCATACTTTGCTAAATGGATGACAATTTTGTCCAGAAGAGTACATTGAAAACCCACCGTGGGGAACAATAAGTGAAAAACAAAAAACCTGAACCGATGCCAAGGACGGTAATAAAAAGGATGAGGGGACTCGATGCTCCAATTATGAGGAAAGATAAAATAAGCTAAATATGGAGAGTTTAGCTCAGCAATGACAGAGAGGAGGCTGAGGAGCGTGCAACATTTCCCACCACGTCCTATTTTATCTACCACAGATTCGTGCCCATTGATCTTCTCCAACTTTCCCTTAATCACTCCATGGACCAGCATCACTAATGATCTTAAGCGGCAGTTAATTCATTCCTTCACCCACTAAGAGGGGCCCTTTTTAAGGGCCATGTTTTATCAAATACTCACTTTCAGCATCTGATGTTGTACGTTCAACGCACTGTATCTACTGTTAGAATCTTGCTGTAAAATTGAAGAAGAAGAAAAAAAAAAGTCAATGCAAAGCCACCAGATCTGCTCATGTGAAACTCAGCCTTGAGCTGTTAAGAGAATGATTTTGCTTCTGAATTGAATTCAGGACTAGAACAGAGTGTCTCTTTATTTCATGCTAGCAGTAAAGCTCAAAGGGTCAGATATGGCTGTCATATTTAAGTGATAATAAAATTGGAGCCAGAGTCAAAGTCAGTATTGGATTTGAAGTCCTCAGAATACTTGGTTTCAATTATAGCCTCCATTGCTTGCTACCTGAATGAGTGACCTTGATAGGCAATGTAACCTTTTTGAGTCTCATTTGTAAAATGAGGAGTTTGGAGGAGTGGACGGCTGAGGTCTCTTGAGCTCAAAATCCATGAACCTGTTTTATGTGTGGAACAGGCCTAACCATTTCATTTCACAAGTGAACCAAATAAGGCTCAGGAGTGAAGAGCCTTTCTCCAGCTGAAAGAAGTGGTAAGAAGAATGACGAGGATTCAAACTCAGTTCAGCAACAAGCAATTATTCAGCACCTGCTGTGTGCCAAGCATTATACTAGACACAAGGAGGATATGAAGACAGGAAACGAACTAAAATTCCTGACCTCAAGGAAATGACATTCTATCAGGATGTACTGGAAACACACTTAATAGACAGTAATGGCCTTGCTAAAAATACACGGAAAAAGCATATGGCGATAATTGGCTCAAGACTCAGGTCAAGATGAGAATGGTGATGCTTGAAATCATTCCATTCTGTTGAGACCAGGGATAGGGAGGGAAGAACTGCCCATGAGCTCAGCCGAACTTATTCCCAGAACTGCCAAGACTTTCACATGATGGAAGTGACCAAGCCAACTTACATCTGGCTTCCACATTAATAGACCCAGAGTCTGAAAATAAAAATTTACAGCCATATAACTAAGATGATTCACACACTAAGTTTCCCCCTTTTCATTAATAAACAGAGATTGGAAACAATCTGACATGTTTTAGGGCTACTCTATCTTTAACAATGTCCAAGAAAATTCACATTTTGTGTTATCCAGGGAGGTTGAGCTTCCAAAATAGAATGATCCCAAATGTGTAAGAGTCAGCATCTGAGACTACCCTGACTAAAAATGGCACCTGAACACATTATCAACTTTCAGAACTTATTTTTTTATCTTGCTTTTTTCTCTCTCTTTAACCTAATTAACTCTAGCCAAAGCCTTTCATAACTACATCAATCAACTAAATCACACATTTCATTTTCCTCTTACAATTATTGCTCTGAGTTTGTTTTGTTTGGTTTTGTTTTTCACTTAATCCAAAGTGGCAGAGTGCATAAAAGGTAAAACCTGGGAGTCAAGAAAACTCGAGTTTAAATCGGCCTTTTAATACCTGTTGGATCATAAGCAAGTCTCTTAGTTTCCCAGAGTGATGAGTCCCCACACCATAAGTTCCTACACTGTGGAAGTCCTGAGCCCATGTTGCACAGAACTACCCATCTTTAATCACAGTCTAGGACAGGGGTCCTCAAACTTTTTAAATAGGGGGCTAATTCATTGTCCCTCAGACTGTTGGACGACCAGACTATAATAAAACCAAAAACTTTGTTTTGTGGGCCTTTAAATAAAGAAACTTCATAGCCCTGCATGAGGGGGTTAAACATCCTCAGCTGCCGCATCTGGCCCGTGGGCCGTAGTTTGAGGACCCCTGGACTCTAGGAAATATAGTTTCATTAGAACATTGGAACTGAGCCAGTTGAGTAACAACAGAGTACCTGGTAGTCTTGGACGGGATACTCCTGTGACTATCATTCAGCCAAACTACTAACTACTCATGAACTTCCAACACAAGTAGTAAACAAAGTTATTATTATTATTATTAATGTTTTTTCTTAGATTCCAAGAAAGTTTTTTTTTTTCCTTTTCCCCAAGGAAATGTTGAATATAAGCTTTTTAAGGGTGTGGACTATTCATTTGGCCACTTACTCATTTTATTTTTGTTATCCCTAGTGCCTTTCATATGGTAGGCACTGGAGAAATCTTTATATGATTGAACTGAAATAATTTTTTTGGCTTTTCCTGTACCAATGGCTGCATACCAAACATTCTTATTAACTGAACCACACACAGACACCCATACTCAAAAACTTACCCTTCCTTTATTTAGTGTTTCTTGTGCTTCTAATTTATAAACCAGAAAATCTAGGAAATAAAAAAAGAAGAGAGACATAGAGATAGGCAATGAGTGCTGGGATGTTTTATGATGCCAGTCTAAGTGGAAAAATGCTCATCTCATAAGACTCTAGAAAAGGTTCTAATTTTTTTTTTTAAATCACTTCCTTAAAGTAGTTTTGTCAAGCTAGCTTTGTTACTAATTTGAAGGAAACTAATTTTTTTTTCTTTTCTACTGACGTAAAAATCTGGGAAAAAAATCAAAACACACTCCAACATTAAAAAAAAAAAAAAAAGCAAATTGCCTCAGGAATTAATTTTCATTTTATTAGAGAAAGTGAAACAAAATGATTTATCAAGAGCCACTAGATGGCACCAAAAAATCATTCAAGATTGGAAGGCCAGCTCAGCCCACCCCACATCAAGCCATCAAAAAGTCCTTAACGGTTCTTAAGCTTTATTGTCCACTAGATGGCTCCATAAAATCATTCAGAATCTGAAAACCAGAAAGCTAGTAGATTGTTTGCCTCAAAAATTTACCGTGCACTTTAAACTTTATATTTAAAATGAAGTGAAGAATAATACCTACCTCCTATTGAGGAGCAAATGCTATTTTTAAACACCTTGAAAAATTTTTTTTAAAAACTGTTAATATTCAGAAGACAACTCGAGGCTTTAATAAACTATTCCAACTAATGACATTTGTCATTTACTGTTCCAAGTTACCAAAGAACAGCAAGGACCTTTGTGACCTTGACTCTTAGGCTGACCATAAGAAAATGGGAAATGCCAAGTGGCTGAAATGGCAAAACTCCCAAAGGGAGATATGCTTTCTGAAAAGTTTTCACTTAAAAAAAAAAGTCATTTATACAATTGCTTCTCATAGCAGAACTGTTTTGTGCATTTGAACAATAATGATCAGATTCAACTAAGGCACATATGCAATCAAAGGACACTCAAACAAAAATGCTTCTGCCAAAGGAAAAACTTATTACTTGTACTAAACATGACAAGTCAATTCTGAGCACAGATGTAATGATGGACTAGATCATCCAAAGGCCTAGCTAACAATGCCTTTGGTTACAAAACTGTCACTCCCTGTTACAGTAAAACTTTGAGAATTAAGTTTAGCCAGAAGGACTATATATTGGACTAGAACCCCACAGTTGTATATTCTAATCCTGATTTCTTAAATTTTTGGTCTAAGAATGAATATAGCAGATCTACTTTCTGACATTGACCTTGGGCCAATTTCAGATATAAGACCCCAAAACAAATGGAAAGCCAACATATCAAGTATTATAATACTCAGCAATACAACATTAGAGTCAAATTTTTAAAAAAGTGCTTTTACCTTCTTTTGCTTTCTTGTGTTCAAGTCTTTCCTTCTGTAAAGATTTTTCTAGTCTTGATCTGTGTTCATATACAACTGCAAAGAAAGAAAGAAAAAGCAATCCCTGTAAGAATAGTCCATTCTCAAACAAATTCAGTATAATTTCTAGAAACAGGAAATGTCCTGGGAAAGAGTGCAGGATTTTATATATTCTATGGAAAGTGTTCCTACTATAGATAGCCTATTAGTCCTCAGCTGAGTAAAGAGCTGTTAGCCATTAAGTTTTCTACTTGCTGTACTCTCACACACCAATAGTCATTCTGTAGGCATCTTGAATCAGAGGGCCCTAGTTCAGATCTGAGCTTTTCTGACTTCTTACCCATTTGTCAAGTCATTGGGCTTGAGTTTCCTCATTGCAAAATGATGGGGCTGGACTAGATCACCTCCATCCCCAAGACCATCCCTTTCCAGGAACAATCAAGACATGAAAAAATGGCAGCAAGACATAAGGGCTCACAAGGTAGAAAGGGAGAGATTGATAATCTATAAATACATATAAAAGCAGTATATTCTGCATTTACTCTGCTTAATAAATTTTCACTTAATTAGAGAATGAGAGCTATAGGACTACAAACAAGCCACTGAGGAGATACCTGAGGATTCTGAAGGGTAAATGATTTATTGGAATAATGAACAAAAGGGGAAACAGCAATTGTTACAGCAAGTGTGGACAGGCACACTAGTGTACTGTTAGTTGTTGCAATTGTGAATTGGTTCATCCATTCTGAAAAATAGCTTGAAACTATTCTCAAAAAATAGCTAGATTGTTTATACTCTTTAATCTAGTAAAACTATTGGCAGCCATAAATCCCCAAAAAGATCAAGAACAAAGGGTATATATATGTATATATATATTTAAAATATATATATATATTTATTTTCTTGATCATTTCATACAGTGTATGAATATATATATATTCATATATATACATATATATATATGTATATATATATATATATACATATATATATATATATATATAGTTACACTGTATGAAATGATCAAGAAAATAAATGCTAAAACCTGGAAAAACATAAATGAACTGATATGAAAAGGAAATTAGAAAAACCAGAAGAGGATTTACATGGTGACCATAACAATGCTATGAAGGAAAACCACTTTGAAACATCTCAGAACTCTGATCAAAGTAGATGATGACTGACTTCAAAACAGACCTCCATCTCTTGGCAAAGAGGTAACAGACAGAGATGTGAAATGAGATATGTATCTTTAGATGTGGCCACTGGGTTGATCTATCTTGATGATCAAAAATATTTACATTTGCCACAAGTGAAGCTTCCTTTTGCTTTTTGCCTTTTTTAAAGACATAGATCTGTCATCAAAAACCCTCAAAAACATTTTTAATGCATAGAACACAAAAATATGAAAGTAGGCACAAATAGACCAGTTTTGATATATTCTCTTTTAAATGCAATGTATGAATCTTAAAAATAATAAGTCTAGTTTCTGATTCAATCTTCTTTCTTGTTCTACTCTGTATGCTAAATTACTGGTTTGTTGATTTTGCTGCAAATTTCACCAAAAAATTAAAATGTTTTCAAAAAATAGTTATTGCTTCAATATCTTCAGCAATTTTTGCTGAGGTATTCAGGACTAACTAGAGAAAAAGCAGAATGTTTAAGAAGCTATCAGTAATTTCTGGTGATAATCACAGGTAATTCGACCGTCATTTTGATATCAGAGTTGGGCCCTGGAAAACCAGTGAGACCATAATTACTCTTAGGGAAGATAAGGCTCCATCAATCTTATTGTTATTTGGGTTCATAAGACACACACTTGACTTTTATTTTTAAACCATGTGCACAGATTCCCAGACCCTGAGATAGTTACATACAACTCGGACCATAAGCCACTCCAATACTCTTTGAAAAGATACATGTTTAGTGAGACTAAATGTGGACCAAATGGCATTATACCTGGTCTGATGTTAGATGTCTCATTTTTCTGTTACTATGATCTATCAGAAGTAGAGCAGACAGGTAAACTGGGTGAGATTTCCATGATGATGACTGTTTTATGTGGCAGAAACAATATTCTAGCCTATCCCTACTGGAGAAATATATTTTCCTGGACCTGAAAGAAACCACCGGGAAGCTGTTGGGGAAAAGGAACTGTATTCTGGTAGCAGCCCCGTCTAGGTATAGCTGAAGAAAAGGATAGAGGGGAGGGAAGAGTAGGAGATAATATCTGTGAAGTTTTTAGCACAGTGCCTGGCACACAAAGCAGATGCTTAATAAATATATATCCTCCTTCCCTTCCGGCTCTGAGAAGAACAAGGCACTGGGTACGGCAGCTTGGTTTCAGCAAGGGCAAAGCCTATCAGAGTAATCTAATCTTCATTGAGAGAGTGGAAGCTAATAGCTCTGAGAGGAAGAAATCCCTGCAATCTACCTTAAGTGAGGCTTTCTGATTCACTCCAATCTGGCACACTCAAAGGTACTAAATAACTGGAAAGACATATTCTACCCAAGTGGGTCAATACCCTCTTCCCTTCCCTCCCCCGACTAGGTGAAATGACTAGGGAAAGCGAGCTGGGTCTGGAGTCAGGAAGAGCTGCTAGTAAAATTGGTCTTAGTAGTCCTATGATGCTGGGTAAGTCACCTTGCATGTCTGCCTCAGTCTCCTCAACTGTCGAATCAAG
Organism: Antechinus flavipes; assembly: GCF_016432865.1. NCBI lineage: Eukaryota > Metazoa > Chordata > Mammalia > Dasyuromorphia > Dasyuridae > Antechinus > Antechinus flavipes. The sequence continues at coordinate 25,885,159 of NC_067400.1, forward strand.
AGTAGCCCTTACCTCCCAGGTTGTGAGGATCAGATGAGATGATGTTTGCATAGTGTTAAATAGATGCTTGTTTGCTTCCTGTTCTTTCTAGCCTCCCTCCTTAAACCAAAATATCCTTCTAGCCAACCCAAAATGTGCTGACTATATATTGGATTCTTTTCTAGTCTTCAAACACCTATCTAGGATGACAGACGCAAGTAAAACAGGGGGGAAAGACATGATAAATAGGAATAGTAGTTTTTTTGCTACTGTTTATTGCTTCTTGATATTAATGTCACTGAGGTTATTTCTGATGATTTCTCCAGAGTCTGAATTTTGAATTTGGCCTTAATGCAGAAGGAGAATGCCGCTGTGGAGTTGATTTGGGCAAACAAGGCTAGAATATAGGAATGGCATTTTGTAGCTGATGCCTTGTGCGCTTTAGTGCTAACTCCTCCCAGGGGGGTGCTGAAGATCGGCCTCCATATGGTCTTTGGCACTCAGAAACAGTCCCAATGCCCGACCTCACTCAGTAACCAATAAGTGTGTGAAACATGCTCAGCTATCTCTGTGCCCATTTTGCAAATGAAAACAAAACAAAACAAAACAACCGAGGCCTGCAGAAGTTCAACGATTCAATGGCAGCCACACATTAGTGAATGCCAGAATTGATGGTACTGCAGTCTTATATTCTATCCTCCTCCCCCCTCCACATCGTCTGACATAGGATCTCCAAGTCTACAAGCAGTTCTGTGTCTCCCTATGCTTTAGTTAGTTGAAAGCAGGTATAAATTACCTGTGAGGATAGCATGAGTCAGACACACACACACACACACACACACACACACACACACACACAAACACACACACACACACAAACACCCCACCACCACCATTGGAAACTATCCTTGGGCCAGACCACAAGGGCCACTCCTAGGCCGGGCTGTTTGCATAAATAAACTGGCCAAGGAATGGGCCAGTCTTTCCCAGAGAGACTAGCACAGCTGTAAGACAAGAGTGAAATTCAGAAGTGCCTCGGCAAATGGGAGCCACCATCCAAGCCAAAACCTCAGTGACATCAACAGTAAAAGGCAAGAAATACAAAACAGAGGATAACTATCTGCACATGAATTCCTCAGTAAAACAATAACAACTAACATTTTTTCAGTGCTTACTATGTGTCTAGCACTGTGCTAAGCAAGCTTTTCTAATTATTATATCTCATTTGATCCTCACAACAGTCCTGGCAGGAGGTGCTTACTATTATCAGTATTTTACAGATTAGGAAACTGAGGCAAACAGGGTTACGTGACTTGGTCAGGTTCACACAGCCAGTAAGCATCTGAGGCCAGATTTGAACTTGTCCTGACTCCAGATCTGGTGCTCTCTGCTGGGGCACGTAGCTGCCCTAATCTGAGGTGCCTCTGACATAGAGAGTAGTGACAGTCAGTCTACATCTCAAATCAGGAAAACAATCAAACAAACAAACAAACAAACAAAATAACACCTGAACAAGTTTAAAGTATCGATTTTAAAAGCACTTAATACGCGTGTCTGGTGCCAGATGTTCTTGATGGGTTTATGTTCCATTGGGGAGAAATGGCGCAACAGAGAAGTAAACACAACAGCTACAGAAAGAGACTACTTACTTTTTCAAATCTAAGCTTATCTAAAAAATGGGGGATTTGAATTAGCTGGTTTCTAGGGTCTCTTCTAGTTTCCGTTCCATAATATTATATCTAGAAACAGAGAGATATCTAAGCGAGTCTAGCAGCTGGGGCTATGGGGATGAAGGGACTGCCCCTGAGCTGAGACCCAATGGGACTTTGGGTCTCGCCAAGAAAACAGAAGGAAAATGTTCCTACTAGCAAGGAGGTTTGGGAAATTCTTTCTCCAGGAACCTTGAAAAACCCCACAGATTTCCATCTGTTTGCAGTGGGTTAAATGCAATCCCACCTGATGCCAGAGCAATGATCCAGCCAACCTCTCCTGATCCCTCCCAAAGCCCATGATTATAGTACAACCACCAAGATTAACTGAGCCCTTGCTAAGTGCACCAAGAGCAAAGCTGAGGCGGCCTGCTTTGGGCTAGATCATAGTTTCTTTTTCCTGGATTTTTAATACTCTTGAAATGGAAATCTGTTTTAAAAAAAAAAAATCACAAAAGTAAATGACTGTCCTCATTTTCCAGGCAGACGATAAAGAGATTTTTTTTTTTTTTTTTTTTTTTTTTTACAAAACTTGAGCAAGGGGCAGAACAGCAGATCAAAAACCCAGCCGCTTTGCGTCAATGTTTCCATCTGCTGTTCTAGAGAATAGCTCTGTGGCCATTAAAAAAATCAAAAATGGATTTTTGAAAAATCATTCTTAATTCTAACAGAACTGGGCTTTTTAGCTAGTGATTTTTCTCCAGAGAAGAAAGACTGATAGCCAACCTTTGTCATATCCACTTTTCTATTTATATTTGAAAGACAAAGGCATCTGTCAGGACCAAGTGATGCTACAAGAATCCCTGTACCCAAAAGCAGTCCCTAATGACTATTCTTCAATCATCAAAAAAGCTTCCCAGGAAATGAGGACAATAGTGATAAGGGTTCGATTGTGAACCTTCGAGATTTAGAACGCCAGAACCACACTCCAGTGCGTGCTCTGCTCACATCCTCGGAAATCAGGAGCAAAGATGAAAGCCAGAATGCTCATCTCCTCTCCTGCTTACTGAAACATAGCTGAATGTTTTCTGTGCATTCAGGAGTGGAAGCAGACTTCTACTTTTCCAAGTACTTGAGGGTTTTTGTTGTTGTTTTTTAATGTACCAGCTTCTTAAAGCAATATTTTTTCATTTTATCTCTTTGACTCACATCATAAAATCTCAAGAGATCAATTAAATGCACTATACTTACTCAATCAGCAAAACATAGATCAGTTTTGAAAACAAAAAGCAGTCCAGCCCATCAATTCTGCCTAGGGAGGACGAGTTCAAAGACTGCATTTAGTCTATAGCTCTCTAAACATTACACACACAAATTTTCTTATAGGGTTTTTAAAAAATGTTAGAAGAGGGCAACGGTTCTTTCATCTACAGCAACAAGCCAGGATCAATTCCCCCATGGGATTCTCTGACTGGCATAATTTTGCCTATATCATTTAAAAATATATTTGCAGTGAAATTTGGGACTCTGCATGAAACAAACTTCAGTGCTGTTTGCAAAAACAAAGAGCTCTGAAAATACATACATTTTCCCCCTGCATGTGTCAAAAATATTCATCAGCTTTATTATCAGTAAATTTTAGAAGACCTGTGATCTCGAAGATGTAAGTATTCCCTCGACTGATACTGCTATCTGCCTCATCCATGCCCTTGCCATGTCCATATTTCAAAAAATCTTCCTAAAAAGACATTGTGCTCTGGAGGTCTTCCTATAGCATTTGTTACCTTTTGTAGGTACCAAGAGATGATACAATTATTCACCCAGTACCACCTTAGTCTTATCATGATATCCATATACATTTTATGATCATGGATTTCCTTGGTATCATATATCCCAGGGCTTCTGAAATCTTTCCCACTTTCAACCCCTTTTCACTTGAGAAATTTTACATGGTCCCAAATATACAGGTATATAAAATAGGCATACAAATCAAACATTTACTGATAATAAAGCATAGAGATTTTAATTTCAAAACAATTCTTATATGTGTGTGTGTCTACACACACACACACACACACACACACATATAAGGACTTTACCATTTACGATAAAAGTAAGTTTGCACATTAATGAAAGGGATGGCTTTGTTTATTTTTGTATAAAGCATTAAATCTTGGCAGGTTTGATACCTTTTAATGTTGCTAAAATTATCAAAATACCCCACATTCAACTGTGACACTATATAGAGTCGTAACCCACAGTTTAAACAGCTTTGATATATTCCCCTTCTTGAGAGGAAATTGTGACTGGAAACATGGTACCAATCACTTGAGCCTACCATGGAATTACTCCATCATTCTCTTAGTTACCCCCAATTTTGACTTCTCGGAGCTTTGGTTTTCCAAGATGTCCAACGCTACATATTCACTAGGAGAGAATTTCTGTTGAAAAGATAGATCAAAAGCATTTATTATCATGTGTTAAATGCTAGAAAGATAAACATGATATTGCTACCCAGAAGGCTAGTAATAAATAAGCATTTATTGCTATGAGCCAGAGCATAAATGCTGTCAAGTACTAAAGAGACAGAGAAAGTCAAAAATCACTGCCTTCAAGGAGCTTACCCTAGATAACAGAACACCCACCATGGCTAATTCAGACTTTGTCCTTTTTACAAAACCTGTGGATAAAGAATGATCCACTATATTCAGAGAAACCTCCATGAGGTTTCTCACAACTGATTCATTCAACTGTTAACTGTCATCCTTTCCTTGACAAGCAAGCTATGAGGCAGTGTAGACATGCTTTAAAAATCCTTCTTTATGATAGATCACACACCCTTGCAATTAACACAATTGCTGAAGAGATACCAAATTCCATTTTGTTGGTTTAGGAAGGAAGAAAGGAAGGAAGGAAGGAAGGAAGGAAGGAAGGAAGGAAGGAAGGAAGGAAGGAGGGAGGGAGGGAGGGGGGAAGGAAGAAGGGAGGGAGGGAGGGAGGGAGGGAAGAAGGAAGGAGGGAGGGAAGAAGGAAGGGAGGGAGGGAAAGAGGGAGAGAGGGAGGAAGGGAGGAAGAGAGGGAGGGAGGAAGGAGGGAAAAAGGAAAGGAGGAAGGGAGAGAGGGAAGGAGGAGGGAGGAAGGAGGGAAAAAGGAAGGGAGGAAGGAGGGAAGAAGGAAGGAAGAAGGAAGGAAGGAGGGAAAAAGGAAGGGAGGAAGGGAGGGAGGGAGGGAGGAAGGAGGGAGGGAGGGAGGAAGGAAGGGAGGAAGGAGGGAATAAGGAGGGAGGAAGGAGGGGAGGAGGGAGGGAGGGAGGAAGAGAGGAGGGAGGGAGGAAGGAAGAGGGAGGGAGGGAGGAAGGAGGGAGGAAGGGAGGAAGGAGGGAGAGAAAGAGGAAGGGAGGAAGGAGGGAGGGAGTGAGGGAGGAAGGAAGGAAGGAAGGAAGAAGGAAGGGAGGGAGAAGGGAGGGAGGGAGGGAGGGAGGGAGGAGGGAGGGAGGAAGAAGGAAGGGAGTAAGGGAGGGAGGGAGGAAGGAAGGAAGGAAGAGAGGGAGGGAGGAAGGGAGGGAGGAGGGAGGGAGGAAGAGAGAGAAGAAGGAAGGGAGGAGGGAGGGAGGGAGGGAGGGAGGAAGGAAGAAAGGAAGGGAGGGAGGGGGGAGGGAGGGAGGAAGGAAGGAAGAAAGGAAGAGAGGGAGGGAGGAAGGAAGGAAGGAGAGAGGGAGGGAGGGAGGAAGGAAGGAAGAAAGGAAGACAGGGAGGGAGGAAGGAAGGAAGGAAGAGAGGGAGGGAGGAGGGAGGGAGGGAGGGAGGAAGAGAGGGAGGGAGGGAGGAAGGAAGAGAGGGAGGGAGGGAGGAAGGAAGGAAGGGAAAAGAACAGAACAGAACAGAAAAGAAAAGAAAAAGCATTTGACTTGGTAAAAACAAAATTCAGCCTGAAAGGCTCTCCTCCAACAAGGAGTCTCTCATGCATGTTAAGATCAGATAAGAATCCCTGATAAATGAAACCACAGAGATAGCTGTTCAACAAACCATTAGTTGTTACAGTGGGGAAAAACATGCTTGCCAAAGGCTTTTACATGACTGTGTCCGGGATGTCTTGCATGGCAGCATTCATTCACTAATAATATTATTAAGTATTGTTATTAAACACAGGATTTATGTATGTATATTGCCTATATTTTGGCACTATGGTATGATAATATTCAATGGTAAAACTTGGAAAAACTACTCAGGCAAGTCAAAAAGGAAGAAATTTATCTCAACAAAGGGGTCCATGTGTTCTTTTGTTTTTCTCATCTTCCCCTTTTTAAATGTTTATTTTTAAGGTCTTAGTGATAACTATCCCTATTTGTTTCTCTGTGTGTGTATCACATTGCTAAAGTGCATAGGAGTTTTGCTACCCTGTTTTTAAAAACACAGGAGGAGGCAGGAAGGCAGGCATTCTTTACTAAAGACCTAAAATGACAGCTGGCATTGGTAAATGGAAAAAAAAAAACCCACACAGATGCACTTTTGCAAGTACCTTTCCTTCTTCTTCCATCATCTTACCTTCGAAGGTACATTGGAAAACAGTATTTCATTGTTCTAGAGGACACAAGAGCTCCCCAGATACAAAATCATACAAAGCAAATCTGGGCAAGAAGCAGCTAATTGTACCCAGCCAACCTTTAAGGCTTCTTTGGATCCTCACCACTGGACCTACTAAGTCCCTGGATTCCCTCCCTCTTCTCTCTCCTCCCTGCAAGAGCTCATCCATTTTCAGGATTCATAGCACCTCTCCATCCAACCCTTTCTTTCCAAGGACAGGGTTCAGGCCCCCGTCACCTCTGCCCACATTGCTATCTCCTATTGGATCTCTCCTCAAGCCTCTTCCCGTTCCACTCTACTCCATCCAGAGATGTCAAAGTGAATGTGTTTAAGTGCACATGTGACTCCCCTTTCTAACCAACTCTAATGGCTCTCTGTGACTTCTAAAAGGTTTCCCCAAAGTTTTAGTGAAGCTTAAAACTATTTATGCTTGGCTGAAACCTGCTGTAAGATTGTTGGGATGCCCTATGGAAACGCTCTGTTAAACAGCTTTTTGCAACCTCATTGGATATGCTTCTTCTTGATCCCTTTTTGATCCAGACAACCTAGCCTGCCCTCTGTGTTCCTCTATCACAGCGCTCTATCCCCCATGTCCATGTCCCTTTCCCCAGCCCTTCCACATACCTGAAAAGCACTCCCTCCCCACTTTTACCTAACAGAAGAGCCGCTCTTTTCCTTCAGGGTGCAGCTCAGGCACAATCTTCTGCATGAAGTCTTTTCTGATTTGCTCAATTGTTTGTACCGTCCCTTCTTCCAACAACTTTGCATAACATATATAAAGAGATCATTAAAAACCTTAACAAGCTACAGAAATGCTAGTCACTAATTGTCATATGGGCCATCAAGTGGCGCAGTGGTTAGAGCACCAGATGGAGGCAGAAAGATGCTTCCAAGGTTCAAATCTGGCATCGACACTAACTAGCTAGGTGATCCTGGGCAGGTCACTTCACCCTGTTTACCTCAGTTTCTTCTTCTGTCAAATGAGCTGGAGAAGGAAATGGTGAACCACTTCAGTTAGTAAGTATATTTGCCAACAAAACCTCAAATGGGGTCACAAAAAGTTGAACATGACCAAATCAACTAACAAAAACAAATATTATTATTTATTAATTTGATGCTTCCACTGTGGACTTTTACATGTGCTTGTTGTCTTCCTTGTTAAAATACAGACTCCATTTGGGTAGATTTTATTCCCTTCTTTGTAAATGTATCCCTAGGACCTGGCCCATGATCCATATTTCTATATGCCCGTGGATCAATTTTGAGTAGTACCTCTGTATGAATGGCCCTCTAAGCTGATGCCCTGAGCTCTTATGCAAGAGTCTCCTCTGTCCAAATGATGATTCAGAAATTCTACTTCATACTCAAGTACAAACTCCAACCACTAAATGGTTCACTTTTCTAACTTCCTCATTTCTATTAATGGCGCCAACATCTCAGAGCTTAACTCTGAGCCATCTTTGACTTCCGGTTCTTCTGTGAAATTCAAGGTAGGTACTCAACAAACGTTCATCAACAGTAACTTCTCTCTCCTCCTCACCCAGGGTATTTTCCAACCCATCACACACCAAGAACAGTTATTGCTACTTCAAAAGGGCTTTCAACTCCATCCCCTCATCCCCTCACTTCCCATTCCTACTGCTGCCATCCTCCTAATTAGTCTTGGGTCCCTGAATCCATTTTTACATTATAAGTCACTACCAAATTATTCTTCCTGAAATACTGATTCATCAGCTTCCTCACCTCTCAAAAATGTCTACTAGCTCTCTATTTCCAGGGAGAAAGGCCAAACTCAGCCAGACTTTCAGGATTCTCTAGCTTTCTAACGTGTCATTCGATGCTGACCCACAAAAAGTCTCTGTTCTAAACCAGACTGGTTGAGTTGCACCGTTACTCCCATTTTATATTCAACTGAATGTACTTCCCATTCTATCTTCATCTCTGCAACATGGTACAATGGTTAGATTACCTTCCGAATTTACTCACTACAGTTGTCTGTCCCTAAGCAAGTCCTAACTTCTCTCAGCCTCAGTTACCTCATTTGGGAAAAAAAAAAGGGGGGGGAGGAATGTCAGTACCTGCCTCAATGGTTTTAATGACTGAAATGCCAAACATAAGATGCTTTGGATCTAAAACATTTCATAAATGAATTATTCCTCCCTCCTCTATAAAATGTAAACTCCATTTGGACGGAGCCAATTTTCTTTTTATTTTGTAAGTAGGTGCTTAAATAAATGCTTACTGACACTCTAGCCATGCTACTTCCTTTTTGAAGCTTTCTGCATCTATAGTGATCTCTCCCTCTCTCAGGGGTCCTCAAACTTTTTAAATAGGGGGCCAGTTCACTGTCCCTCAGATTGTAGGAGGCCCGACTATAGTAAAAACAAAAACTTTGTTTTGTGGGCCTTTAAATAAAGAAACTCCATAGTCCTGGGTGAGGGGGATAATCATCCTCAGCTGCCACATCTGGCCCGCGGGCCATAGTTTGAGGACCCTTGCAACTCTTAGAATGTTGGTTGTACTGTCTTCTGGGTCAGAGATTTACAACTGGTGAAACTTCAAAGTCTAAAGTCCTCAGTTGATAGATGAGGCAATTGAGGACCTAAAAAAGTAAGTCATTTAGTGACAGAAACAGAATTTGAACTGAAATCACCCAAATCTATAACCCATGCTCACTCCACTGTGTCCCACTACAGACTGCCTTCTTTTGCTAATGTCAATGTTTCATGAGTGCCTACCTGGGGGTGGGGTAGGGTGGGTGGGCAAGGGAGGCAAAGGTTAACTTGCTTCGTTAGGCAGAACTCTTATCTCCCAAAGGGTTAGGGACATGCCTGTTAAACTAATAAGGCAGTCAGTGACCCTTCTGCCATTTTCTCCACCTGCCTGCCCACCCTTTGACCACATGTACATCCACTGACATTGCCCTTCAGGATATGGGCCCAGGATGTGCAGGTTACCTTTCAGTTAATCCTTTCTGATGGGCTGGGGCTTCCTGCGACCAGTGTTAATCACTAAGCATTCTACCCCCAATCCCAGGTGCTACCCAGTTTCAAGACTTTTAGAGGGCTCACTGGAAAAGAAAATAATATTCTCCTGGAGTAGGTCTCCATTTCTCAGAAACATAACAGCGATTCTCTAATCATTTACACCACTATCTATTTATGCATTTGCAGATAAATCCAGCTCCCTCAGAAGATTTAAACAGAAATTTTCATGGAGCTCTGAATTGGGGCTGACAGCCTTTTCTAGCTTTGACTCTGAGAAATACACACCCAGTCTTTTCCTCATGACACTGACTGAGACTTGGCAATATTTTTAAATCCACTCTGGCCTACGCCACTCATTCCTTACACTGAGGGTTTTCTTTTTTGGCATATTTTCAAGTGCACTATTGCTTATATCTTAAAATATGAATCCAATTTAATATTGAAAAACAAGATAAAGCAATTAAAAAAACATCTCTTTTTCATCTGGATTTAAAATTACTTGATTCAACTAAATTTTTATTCTTTAATAGGTCAAAGAGTAACAGACCTGCTGTGCCTTTTTTTTCATTTATGCAAACAGATCTTTATTTAAAAATCCCCCTTACCCTGATGTACAATGAGATAACTTGTTATTTCCAATGCCTCTATTGCTCTAGCTGGAAGCAAAGGGTGGTCTATTGTTCTGAATTCACAGTGGAAAGTGACAACACATTTTGAACCTGCCAAAGGCCAGAATCCTGCTGAGCTTCCTCTTCCCACTTGTTTCTGGCCATTGTAAGAAAGTTGAACAAACTGATGCTTGGACTCTTGGTAATGACAGAATTCCACAATCAGAGGGGCTACTTATGGGCAAATCTCCTCAGCAGTATTAAGAATTGAGAATGCAGGGGCTGCTAGTTGGTGCAATGGATAGAGCACCAGCCTTGAAGTCAGGAGAACCTGGATTCAAATTTGGCCTCAGAAACTTAACACTTCCTAGCTGTGTGATCCAGGGCAAGTCACTTAACCCAATTGCCTCAGCAAAAAAAAAAAAAAAAAAAAAAAAAGAGTTGAGAATATAAAACCTTTCTAGGATTGAAGGAAAGAATGCAGGGAAGACTAGAAATCAGGAATAATAGTGAACATAAAATGCTTGAACAATGTCAAGGAAAGTGGCCAATCTGGAAATAGAGGGTCTGGACTAGGTAGTAAGAAAAATGAACAAAAATGGATATGGAGAGTGGATCCAAACTGAAATCTTGAGTTGTAGAGAGGCCTCTGAACTCAAATCCCTGGAATATAAATTCATAACAATATGATAAAAGCAGAGTTTTAAGCTGGTTAATTTGGAGGATGTGTATAGAATGGACTGAGGAGAAAGATCCAAAAGGCAAGGTCACTGCTACTATCTAGTTGGGAGTGAATGATGAAGACCACCGACTGTGAAAAAAAGGAGGAGACATTATAAAGGGAAAAAATGACAGAAGTTGATGGCAGATGAAATGTAAGGGATGAAAATGATTTTAGTGTTCTCATTCTGAAAGAAGGAGTGGGATTATCACCCACAGAAAGGAGACTGTTAGCAAGTAGAGGAGACAAGCGTAATTTGGCAAAGATTGAGTTTGAGGTAAGAGTGGATAATCCAAGTGAGAATGTGTGCTATGTATTCAGAAATGTCCACTCTCCAATCCGTGAATCTAGGACAGCTGGTGGCGGCATGATGCACAGACCACCAGCTCTGGAGTCACAAAGATTTATCTTCCCGAGTTCGAATCCAGTCTCAGATACTTAGCTCAGATGCAAGCTGGGTGACTCAGGGCAATATGATTTGCCTCAATGTCCACATCTGTGAAATAAGCTGGAAAAGGAAATGGCGAACCATTCTAGTATCTTTGCCAAGAAAATCCCAAATGAAGAATTGGACACAACTGAAAAAACAATTCAACAACAAAAAACAAAAATCTGGGTCTATGCCTTAAGTTTAGGCACTCACTTCAACTGATGCCTCTTTGAGTCCTTATCATCCTTAGGTTTCTGCCTAGATGCCACCTTCTAGGACATCTTCTCTACTACCTCTTCTCTTCATGGCTACTCTTTTCTCTTGGTCCAAGTGTCCAGGTATCTATGGCCTGTTCCTCATCTCCAATTGCTGAGCTGAATACTATCTATGTCTTAACCTGGAATAGAAGATAAGATCCTTGAGGGCAGGGCTTATCATTTGTGTTTATCTTTTTATATCCCCATGCATTGAGTCTTAGAGTTCTGCATCTGGAGGCAGTCACATACCCCTCAGTTTTCTCAATCATAGAACAAAGGCTTTAGATTCAATTACTACTTCTCAATCTAGAGTCTGGGAATAGTTTTTTTAAAACAAAATATGCTGATCACTGTACTCCAATCGAATTGATAATTTATGTGTTATCTTTTGCACATTTAAAAATAGAGTTTTCTTCAGACTGCACAATGGGTTCCTGACAATAAAAGTTAAAGGATTCCTTGGGTGAAATGATCTACAAAGTCTCTTCTCATTCTTCTTCTTCTTCTTCTTCCTTTTTTTTTTTTTAAAGGGGAGATGAGACAATTGGAACTGTGAATTTGCCCAAGGTCATACAGCTAGGTAAGTGCCTGAGACTGGCTATGAAGTCAGGTCCTCCTGACTCCAGAGTGGGTGCACTATCCACTATGCCATCTAGCTGCTCCTATCCTTTTTTTATTTTTATTTTATTTTTTGGAATAAATGCCTTTGAATTACTTATTTTCTGCTTTTCTATGCTTTTTTTTAACATTTGTTTTTTAAATTTTTGAGTTCTAGTTTCTTTGCTTTACTCCCACCCACAATTAAGAAACCACATGGGAAGTTATGCAAAATATTTCTATAAAAGTCAAGTTGTGAAAGAAAACATAGATCTCCCACCCTAATGAAAATAAAAACCCTAAAGAAAATTTAAGCTTAAAAAAAGAGGAGACATACATATATACACACAGAGAGAGATAGAGAAAGAGAGAGAGAAGTTCAAAGAGAGAAAGAAAGAGGAGAGAAAATGAGAGGAAGAAAGAGAGACAGAAAGACAGAGGGGGGGAAGGGAGGGAGAGAAAGAAAGAAATAAAGAAAGAGAGAAAATGAGAGAGGAAGAGAGGGAGAGAAAGAAAGAGAGAGAGGGAGAGAAAGAGAGAAAGAAAGTGAGAGAGAGAAAGAAAGAAAGAGACAGAGAAAATGAGAGAGAGAGGAAGAGGAGAAAGAAAGAAAGAGAGAAGGAGAGAAGGAGAAAAAGAGAAAGAGAAAGAAAGAGAGAAAGAGAGAGAAAGAAAGAGAAAGAAAGAAAGAAAAAAGAAAGAAAAGAAAGAAAGAAAGAAAGAAAGAAAGAAAGAAAGAAAGAAAGAAAGAAAGAAAGAAAGAAAGAAAGAAAGAAAGAAAGAAAGAAAGAAAGAAAGAAAGAGTCATCCATAAGCTGTTCCTTCTCTGGGTATGGGTAGTATGAATAGTCTTTCTTAGTAGTCAGAGATTATTTTATTAATGAGAATAGAAAAGTCATTTACAGCTGGTCATCCCAGAGCAATGTTCTTACTTTGTATACGGTACATTTTACTGTGCTTGAGTTCATGGAGGACTTCAGTATTGTTGTTTTGTTTTGTTTGTTTATTCGTTTTTGTTTTTGTTTCCCGAGAGCATCCTGATCATTTCCCATAGAACAATAATATTCCATCACAAACACACATCGCATTTTACTGAGCCATTTCCCAAGTGATGGCTATCCTCTCAATTGCATTTTTTTTTTGTCCAGAGAAAAGAGTTGCTATAAATATTTTTGTACATATAGATCATTTTCCTTTTTAAAAACATCTCTTTTGGCATTCATGTCTTGTAGTAGGGTTGTTAGGTCAAAGAATATGCACAAATTTATAGCCCTTTAGAATATCTTTTGATCATTTATCAATTGGAGCATGGCTCTTATTTAATTTTTTATAAATATGATCATTATCGAAAAATATTTTTTGAATTTATTTTTTCAATTACTATTGCTAACTGTATTTCTCCCTCCCCCCAATTTATTCTTTCTCCTTTCACCCTCTCTTCAAAAGTGTTTTGGTACTGACTACTGCCTTCCTCAATATGCCTTCTCTTTTATTACCCTCACCCCTTCCCATATCCCATTCCCCTCCTATTTTCCTGCAGGGTAAGATAGATTTCTATACCCATGTTAAGTATACAATATTTATTTCCTCTTTGAGTCAGTTCTGATGAGAATACTCACTTACCCTTCTCTCCTCCCCTCTATCCTGCCACTATAAAAGCTTCTTCTTGTCTCTTTTTTATGACAGATAATTTGTACTGTTTCATTGCTCCTTTTCCCTTTCTCCTAGTACATTCTTCTCTCACCCCTTAATTTCATCATTTTTTTAAAAATATGATATCCCTTCATATTCAACTCACATCTATGCCCTTTGTCTATATATAGTCCTAACAGCCATAATGATGAGACTATTCTAATGAGTTATATACAAGTATCATCTTCCCATATAGAAATGTAAACAGATAAACCTTATTAAGTCCCTAGGATATCACTTTCCTGATTACCTCCTTATGTTTCTTCAGAGTCCTGTATTTGGGAATCAAATTTTCAATTCAACTTTGGTCTTTTCTCATCACGATTGCTTAAAAAGCTTGTATTTCAGTTATCATGTCTTCCTCTGAAGGCTTATTCTCAGTTTTTGGGTTGATGATTCTTGGTTGTAATTGTTACTCCCTTGCTCTCCAGAATATCACTTTCTAAGCCTTCTTAATGTAGAAGCTGCTAAATATTGTGCTATCCTGACTGTGGTTCTACTACACTTGAGTTGTTTCTTTCTGGATGCTTGCAATATTTTCTCCTTGATTTGTGAATTCCAGAATTTGAGTATAATATTCCTGGGAGTTTTCATTTTAGGATTTTTTGGAGGAGATAATTGGTGGATTCTTCTAATTTCTATTTTTCCCTCTGATTCGAGAATATCAGGACAATTTTGTTTGATAATTTCTTGAAAAATGATGTCCAAGCTCTTTTTTTGATCATGGCTTTCAGATAGAGCTATAATTTTTAAATTATTTCACCTTCATCTATTTTCCAGATCAGTTGGTTTTCCAATGAAATCACTTTTTTTCTATTTTACTTTTCACTTTTGGGGGTTTTGTTTTATTTAATTTCTTAATTTCTTATGAAGTCATTAAGTTCCCATTTGCTCAATTCCAATTTTTAAGGAATAATTTTCCTCAGTGAACTTCTATACCTCTTTTCCCAATTGGCCAGTTTTGCTTTTTAAAGCATCTTCTCCTCATTAGTTTTTTTGTATTTCCTTTTGCACCACTCAATTCTGTTCCTAAATTGATTTTCAAAATCGCTTTAGAGCACTTCCATGGCCTGAGTCCAATTCTTATTTTCCTTGGAGGCTTTGGATGGAGGATCTTCAACTTTCTTATCATCTTCTGATTGTGTGTAGTCATCTTCCTTGTCACCATAACAACTTTCAATGGTAAGACACTTTTTCTGTTGTCGGCTCATTTTCCTATTCTATTACTTGGCTTTTAACTCTTTGTTAAAGTTGGGCTCCATTTCCAGGGTCGAGGGGTCACTGTCCCAAGTTTCAGCTGTTTTCAGAGATTTTTCTAGTGACCTTATAACAAACACCCTTTTTTGCCCTGGAGCTATTAGGAGTGTCTCAGTAACTCTCTATCTGTAAGATCTAGTGTGCTAGAGTGTCAAAGTCCTGCTTTGCTATCTCCAGTTTGGGGCTTGGATTGTGCTGGTATGATTTCTACTGAGACTTCCCACTGGACTCTCACCCCAAATCTTTTCTGCTGAGTTTCTAAGTTTTGTTTGGGTGGAAAATGTTCTACTCCATCTTTGGGGGCATTCTGAGGCTCTAAAATTTGTTTAAAGTCATTATTTAAAGGAATTTGGCACAGTTCGGGGGACAGATTAGGCAAGTTCCTGCCTTTATTCCACCATTTTATGTCTTCTTATTTTTAATTGATGACATTCTCATGTATGAGGAAACTAATGCCCAAGAATCCCCAAACAATAAGTAGAAAAGTTCACATCTGAACCCATGGCCTTTGACTCCAGATTTTATGTTTATCCTTACATTTGAAAGATTATTAGTATAGACATTTTGCTGATGAGAGAAAAAAAAAAACAAACATAAAAGAGGCTCAGAAAGTTTATGGATGGGGTAACATAGCAAGTAAGTGATATAAAGATCACCAGACAGCTCTCTTCTGACTCCTCTTGGACATCTACTATTCCATGAGAGCTGTCTTTTAATCAGAAAACATTTCACCAACATTTTAAGACCTAAACTTCAAAATACCTTAGAATAAGCAGTATTGATAAAGAAGCGAAAAAAGGGAAGGAAATATCTGTCCAGGTAAGACAATGCACTATTCACTAGGCTCCAAATTTCTAACACAACAGGTTTTTTCTAGTAGTATATGTTGCAAAATAATTAGCTCAGATAAACATTTATTTTAAAAAAAAAAGGCTCCATGATGCCCCATAATTAAGGAAGTCTGTTCCCCACACTATACTGCACAGAGGACTTCCAGTGGCCCAGGGATTCTCCACCTAAATTCACTTTTTGAAAAAATGCTGGGATTCATCTCTATGGATATTATTATCAAAAACTGCCAGGGGCCTTCAGATGAACAGAGTAACAAACTCTTTAGATGCAATAATTGCAGGTAAGCTGCCTTCTTTTCATGGGCCTCAAGTACTGACACAATAATTATCAGAAGAGGTTCATTTTTAATCGCATTTATTGACACAACATCATCATTTGTATGTGCAATGGGACCTGAGTAGAATTCAATGGGATCCCTCCTAGGATCCCACCCCATGTTTCTAGAATGCATTACATCCACATCCTTGCCTCTTAGCATCCCAAATCTCCTTCAAAGCTCAGCTGATGGACAAAATCACTTCCTGGGGGAATCCCTTCCCAAGGTCTCTGAGATAACACTGCTCTCCTAGCCTCAAATCATCATGTATACTGTATATCTATCATTAATTTTCCCCAAGCAAATGGAAGCTCTTTGAAGATAGGGACTATTATTTCTATCCAGAATACCTTTCTTAATTCATGAGGAACTGGTCATTAATAAATACTTGTTCTTAGTTTCACTCTTGTATATGAAGTACTTAGCAAAATAGTAGTGGTAGTAGTAGTGGGGGGGGGGGTGGCAGTAGTAGGAGTAATAGCAGAGTGGTGGTGGTAGTAATAATGACTTCAGATTTCCAAAGCCTATCAGATATATTGTTTAATTTGAATTCCACAATAATCTTGCAAAATAAATAATATTATTATCTGTTTTACAGATGAGGAAACTGAGGCTAGGCAAGGTTAAATGATTTATCCAGATTCACTCAAGCTAGGCAGTATAGAGTGAGAGGGGATTTGAACTCTGACTCTTAAGGCCAGCATTTTATCCAATGCCCCACCTATGTTGGCACTGGGAACCTATAGAATTAGTGATGATGACTGGCTTGGAAAGAAGTTCTATAAGGTTCTCTGGGCACAGAGCATAGGAGAAGGGGCTAGCATCATCCCAAGGTCTGAACCCAGCTTAGCCCTCCGATAGCTGTGAGATCTTGGAGAAGTCATCCAACTTCTATGAAACATCTTCATTATGCATAAACAGGATTTATCAATCAATCTCTGCCCATCTCCCTGGAGGGCGATGAAGATCATGTTGGGCTCCAACTTAAAAATGTATTTTTAAGGTTATTTTGTACAAAGCATCCATTTCTTCCTTCTCCCTACCCAGGGAAACAGCAGCGAGTGTTTAGGTGAAAGTGCTTCAGCCAGTTCCCAATCCCAAACACCAAGACAAGTTCCAGGAGGTAAACAGAATCTGAAGAAAGAATAAATCCAACCATAGATTTGAAAAGGAACAGTTGCAGGAGGAGGAACCTGTGTAGATGGCTGGTGCTCTACCCCCTCCTCCCTTAACAACCAAGTGTAGACAAGCCCGGACATGGCTGTAATTTGCTGTGCCCTCCTGCATCTACTCAAATGTGGCCAAGTGTTTAAGAGATGCTGTCCAGCTCCAAGACGGCACTCACATGCAGAGTTGGGATCCTGAACTGTCTAAGGATGAACCACACAAAATGGGCTGGGGGTCAGGCAATAGTCATGGACACCAGGGGTTAAAGCAGTGGAAGGGAGTGTACACTAGGGGCTCTTACCATCATAAAAGAAGAGGATGCTGAGTCTGAATAATTCAGGATTCAGAAAGAACAGACAAGGGGGTTGAGGTTCTAATACTGATGCCAACGAAATGGAACAGGGGGAGAAGCTATAGCAACTTACTTGTAAACCATACAAAGGCCAAGTCTGACAATGTGACCAGAATCCGTTTTAAATAATTGTACTGATAGTGTTTGGCACATAGCAGGGTTTGGGGGAGGGGGAAAAGGGGACACAGAAGTGTACAGGCTAAAGGTAAAGGCTTGAGAAATGTTGGGGGCGCTTGACCTTTCAAGTATTTATAAATTTCATTTTGAAAATGTTTGGGCAGCATTCCTGGAAAGCGTTTTGTGACATAACAGTGAAAAGAAGGAAAATGAAAGAGGGACAGAGAGAGACACTGAAACAGAGACACTGAAACACAGAGACAGAAGGAGGGAGGGGAAGAGAGAGACAGAGACAGACACAGAGATACAGAGACAGAGAAAGAGAGATAGAGAAAGAGAGACAGACAGAGAGAAGAGAGAGAAAATGAATGAGAATGAAGAAAGACTCTGAG
Organism: Antechinus flavipes; assembly: GCF_016432865.1. Taxonomy (NCBI): domain Eukaryota; kingdom Metazoa; phylum Chordata; class Mammalia; order Dasyuromorphia; family Dasyuridae; genus Antechinus; species Antechinus flavipes. The sequence goes on from NC_067400.1 coordinate 25,903,115, forward strand.
AAAGGATATAGAAGAGATGCATAAGGATCTGGGGGGAGGGCAGTAATGACCAATCTATTCTGCCTATCTTCCCCCCAACTTTGAGAAATAAAGCTATGCTCGGAAAAGTTCTTGAGATCTACTCTTCACCACAAAGTCATTGGAGAAGAAATCAGCCTCAGAGAAGAGCACTGGTACCAAGAATCTAGAAGTCCTGATTCTTTCAAGAACAAGTTAATAGTGTGAGAGTTGGCTTTCTGAACTAAGTGCTGCTTTTAAAGAAGTCTCCTTAAATGTGTGGGCAACAGTGGTGGCTAACAAAGCTCCCTCTAAGAGAAGGGAAAGAAACTGACATTATCCACACTGTCTGAGCAACAAAGAATGAACCATTTGCTGCAAAAGTCATGAAAAATCAATCCACTGTTCCCATCAGGGCTCAGGCTCTGTGCTACACAAAGATTCTCTTTTTAAAAATTATTTTTTCTTATTAAACACACAAAAACCCAATTTCAACACTTTAAAAAAAATGAATTCCAAATTCTCTGTCTTCTCCACTCTCTGAGACGGTAGGCATTCTGCTACAGCTTATACATTAGCTATCATACAAACCATTTCCATATTTGTAACGTACTGAAAGAAAACAGACCAAAACCAAAAGCTACACAAAAAAAATAAATAAAATAAAAAATAGTATCTTTGGATCTGCATGTGTACTCCACCAGTTCTTTCTCTGGAGGTGGATAGCATTTTTCATCATGAGTCCTTTGGAAATGTCTTGAATCATTTTTGGAATTGTCTTGGATCAGAGTCTCACAAAATTCTTAAGAGCTTCCCCATCCCACTCTCTGCAAAATGTTTGTTAAAATCAGTGAGCTAAGGGTAAAAAGCACGGGGATCAAGCAGCCAGGGGTGGCTGATGAGGACAGCAGAGGAACAAATGAACAAAGGCTACAGAACTTGGTGTTGATCACCTTTCATACATCTACTTTAATGTGGAGTGATCTGATATAAGTCATCTAATTATTATAAATGTCTTTCTAAGACATTCAAGTACTAACAAATAAATAAGTGAAGAGATGGGAACGGGAGCTGATAATGGAAAATTTGGCTCACAATTCAGGGAGACTTAATAGGAAGTGATATCATATGCAACCGTGGGCTTACGAAGGGATTCTGGCTCAAAATAAAATGTCCAAGTTTAACACAGTCACATAGTTTCAGAGCCGGAATGGATCTAAGTGACCATCTTGTCCAAATGGCTTCCAAATAAGAATCTTCCCTACTCTAAGGCCAGAAAATGGTCTTGGTACATTTCTGCTTGAAGATCTCCAGGACTAGGGAACTCACTACCTTTCAAAACAACCCATTCCACAATGGGTTAGTTCTATAGCTTAGGAAAAATTTCCTGACTTCATACCTAAATACTTATGTAATTTGTACTCACTGCTCCTAACTCCGCCTTTAGGGGCCATGAGGTTCAAGTTTAATCATATTTTTTTCTTGTGTGGTAGCTATTGAAAGGAAAGTCTGTTTCCATGACTCCTTCCTAAATTCACCTTTGGAATCACAAATCCCCAATTCCTTCATCTTATCCTCTCTATTCTCAACTAAATGGGCAGCTAGGTGGCCTAGCAGATAGACTTCTATGCCTGGAGTCACCAACATTCATGTTCCCAAGTTCAAATCTGACCTCAGAGCACTTATCATCTGTGTGATCCTGAGCAAGTCACTTCATCCTGTTTGCCTTAATTTCCTCATTTGTAAAATGATCTGGAGAAGGAAATGGACAATAACTCCTAGTATCTTTGCCAAGAAAACTCCAAATAAAGCCAGGAAGTTAGACACGACTAAACAACAACATCTCTCAACTAAGCAACATTCATTTAATTTCAGTCATGTTAACCAGTGAATGATAATTAGTTGTTGGCTGATCACATGATGCTTGTTTATAAATTGTTAGTATAAGAATTAGTTTCCTTAGGGTCCTCCAAGGCTCTCAGAAGAAGGGACAATGCAAACATATTACTACTTACTCCAGAAAATCTAACTAAGAACACTTAGTTCAGCAAATAATTGGTTTTCTTAGGCAATGTAAACAGAGCTCTTTAATGAATGTGCTTAGTTGTTTTTCCCTGAGCTATAAATATGAGACCTTGTTTGTTCTTCACACTAAAGAACTATCTACTATCCACTGGTAAATATCTAACTGGTTCTTAGGTGATGGGGTCTGGACATAGAGGCAGAAGGGACAGCTGGGTAAAGAACTCAAGAAGAAATAAGATCTCTGATGATATCAAAAAATCATGGAGAGAGGGAGGGAGAGAGGGAGGGAAGAAGGGAGGAAGGGATGGAGGAAGGAAAGGAAGAAAGGGAGGGAAGAAGAGAGGGAGGGAAGAAGGGAGAAAGAGAGGGAGAGAGAGAGGGAGGGAAGAAAAGAAGAAGGGATGGATGGAGGGAGGGAAAGAAGGGAGGGAGGAAGGAATTAATTTATGTGATAACTAAGAGCAAGTTGTACATGGTAGGTTTACAGTCTCATGTGCAATCATATTTTTTAGTGTATTCTGTAATGGGAATGCTCATTTTGTTTTATGAATTTTTTTTAAGTAACCCTGCCCAGTGGAAAGGGGAAAAGAGGGGAGCAAGGAACAAGACCTGAATTATTATAATTCTGCCACTAATGTAGATGAGTCACATGACCTCCCTAACACCTGTTTCCTCATCTTTAAAATGATAGGGGTTGTCCTAAGCCAAGTTTCCTTCCTGTTCCACAAGTCTATAATGGTTAATTAGCTGTGGGGGCTTGGCAAGGAAGGTCATTTCAGAGATGAATGAGGAGACAGAAAGGCAAAGTGAGGGCCAGCATTTAGCTAGATAGAACAATACAACATTCTTGCCTTTATCATCTATACCTGGCAGCAGCAAAAGTGAAAAACAGCCAGCAAACAAAAAAATGCAATCCCTTCTAAAACCCTGATTTCTTTGCTGTATTCTGTCTACTTTCCTTCATAGGACAAGGAGGCCCCTTGAGAGAAGCAGGAATAGAGTATGTATAGGCAGACACCTCAAAAAAACAAAGCCCAACCAACCGTTCTTCCTATTGTTTCATTCTTGACAGCACCAAGTGATTCTGGTGCCAGATACTCCATACATATTGGCTGATTGAATGACTGTTAGATAAGGGAAGACCTGGAAACTTAGAATGAACAGATTTGTGTGTGTGTGAGTGTGTGTACTTGAAGAATTTTCATAAACCAATGGAATATTAGTTTTGCTAGTAACAGGGAGTAAAGAGAGGTTAGAAACAATTAGAACTGGGAGTTTCATTAGTCACTAAAAAAATTCAGAGATCTACTACTTACTTTTTAATTTTCTGAACACGGATTAGACTGACATTCACCCCAGGATTATATGGGATAGGGGAGGGATATGTGCAGGAGTACCATAAAGCCAGATGCCCGGGAAGCTAAAACCAATCATTCCAGGCACTTTGAAATTCCCCTAACAGCACTCATTTAACTACACAGGTGCTAATTACAAATAATTCTTTATATATATTTCTTATCAGTCTTTGCAACCTTTTGTTAGTTCATGTGATTCCATAATCAGGGTATAAAATTTGACTTCTTTTAAAAATCCCAGACAATTCAGAATGGTTTTTCTCTTCAGTTATTCTGAATTCCTGTGAATTTTTTTAGATGGGACCTTCAAAGAGAAGGTAGGATTAAGATAGAAAAGTCCAAACAACAGGATTGAGGCGGTAGGTTTCTCTATCTCATCTCCTTAGAGAAAGACTACCATTGTGGAACTATTGGTGAATACCAGACATTAGAAGTCCATAACCTCCTACTCATGAGTATGGCTTTTTATTCAGGAAACAATGTGAAGCCATTGAATAATATTTAGGGATGACCCAATAAAAGCTTGTTTCTTGAAGAGAAAACTGAAAGAGTTGAGTACAAGAATGACTGGAGAAGAAAAAACAGAGTCCAGATTAAGGCCAGGAAGTAGTTTGATCAATATCACTACTAGTCCTATATTCAAAGATGGACTGGCAAATGTTTAATGATTATCTCTAGGGGGAGGAAGTTTAGGCTTGACACAGTTTTAAATTTAATTTACATTATTAAATTTTCTCTAAACAGTTTCTTAATTTAGTTAAGTTATACACAGTTAAACAACAAAACAATATATCAACTCTTAATTTGTTTCTGGAGTGTAAATGATCACACTGAAAATGTAATTGTTAGCTGATCTGAGTTGGTTCCCCAAACAGCTGTCTATACCCCCAAAAAAATTAAAGAAAGAGGAAAGGGAAAATGAAAGAAAGAAGAAAAGAAAGAAAAGGAAAAAGAGGGCCCAGACATGTCAAAATACCCACAGTAATTCTTACAAAAATCAGAGAAGTGGAAAACAGCTGAATAATTATGGTATGAGAATCTCATGGCATACTACCATTTCTTAGAAATGTATAAGGGATGGTTTCTGCGATACTTTGCAAAATTTCATGTGAACTGATGCGGTGTGAACTGAGCAGAAATAGGAGAATGATTTTCCTAATAACACCACTGTAAAGATGCATAGATAGAAAAGACTTTCAGAATTCTGACTGATGCAATGACCGGCCACAATTTTATAGAACCAATAATAAACTCTGCTATCCATATGTGGACAGAAAGGTAGGTGATAGACTCATGTTGCAGAATGAGAGATGTATTTTTGGGCATAGCCAATGTGGGAATTTGCTTTGCTTAACTGTGCATATTTGATACAAAGATTTGGTTTTATTTTCCACTGGAGGAGAGGGAAGGAGACAAAATAAATCATTGTTAAAGTGGGGGGGAATTAAATGTTAAATAAAGTACAATGACTGATATATATAGAGAGAGGGGGGGAGAGAGAAAAAGGGGGAGAGAGAGAGAGAGAGAGAGAGAGAGAGAGAGAGAGAGAGAGAGAGAGAGAGAGAAAGAGAGAGAGAGAGAGAGAGAGAGAAGACATGAGTATTAAGAGTAATCAGAAAAAGGGAAAACAGTAATTTTGTAAATCCATTTAAAATAGGGGTAAAAGGGAGATAATCCACAGACATGTGTGGAACAGCAACTATGAAGTTTCAAAAGGTAAAGAAATTAGAATCAATAGTGTAAATGGGAATAGGGAAAGAAAAAAGATTAACTTAAGTGAACTAAGCATATTTCAAATTTTTCACTGCAGAAACACAGATAATATTGCTACCATTTTTTAAATTATAGAAAATAGGAATACAAAAGTCGCTTCTCCAACTACACTTGGTGATCTCATCAGTTCCCATAGATTTAATCATGATCTCTACATGGATGATTCTCAAATCTTCTTATCTAGTCCTAACCTCTCTCTCTCCCCCTCAAATCTCCCACTGCTTCTCTATCTTAAACTCAACAATTAGAACTCAGTATCTTTCCAAAAACAACAACAACAACAAAAATAAATAAATAAATAAATGAAAACCTTTCCATCTTCCAAATTTCCCCATTATTTTCTAGGTGAGCATTGTCAAATTAAAATAAATGGGGTCACTGTACTGTAGATAAATATCCCTGTGAAATAATATTGACTTATAAACCACATGTGAAATTTAATCTCTTTTGTGGTGTTTTTATTTATGTCATTAAATATTTCCCAATAACATTTTAGTTGCTTTGAACTGCACGGAGGAGTTTGGTAGATCACATCAGGCCATGTGTCTGACACATCTCAAATCTTATTTTTCCTTATTCTGTTTCCTTATTCAATCTGGTGCCAAAGTCTATTGATTTCACCTCTGAATTTGAAAAGGGGATATGTCCCCTTTTCTCCTTTGACACTGCCACCCTGCTGGTCTGGATCCTCACCTCTTAAGATTTGAACTATAGCAACTGCCTGTCAGTTGCTCTTCCTGTCTCAGATCTCTTCAGTCCATCCTCCATATAACTGTTAAAATAATTTTCCTAAAGGCCAAGTCTGACTCGAACTCAAATTCTAGTAGCTCCATCACCTCCAGATTCCTCTTCCTTGATTATTTCTCATTTTTTTTTACTTTTCCTCCTCTTCTCTTACACTGACCCTGGCCTTCTTGGCATTTCCTGAACAAGATACTTGATCTCTTGGATGCCAGATGTTGAAGCATTTTTGCCTATTCAGCCTTTATCACCTTCTTCAAATATATTTTGATGTAGTAACCAAAAAAAAAAAATCCATTGAAATGTGCTGACTTTTAGTTACTATTTTTAAAGAAGGCATTTTTGTGATTACTTCCTTAACTTGTCTAAAATAAGATGGAGTAATTAATCCTTGTTACTAACAAACTGTATATGTGAATTAACAATTTTACTACTTTATACAAATATTAAATTTTTTTCTTACATCGGTTTCCTTAATGAGGATAGCACCGAGTGCTCACTAACAGTATCTTCGAATCCAAAACTTCTCTCATCAACACTTTCTCTCTGAGGCTCCAAAATACCATCTTGGGGCTAAAAGTAAATGCCAGCAGTGATTTTGGCAGAGCCCAGTAAATCATCCCCACACACGAGGTGTCAAAGTATCCAGCTCTGTGACTGGAGGGATAAAATTAGGGCCAAGACTTATGTCAAAGTCTCAGAGATTTGTATGACAAATAATGCCCTCAAAATTAAAAGGCTCAAGAAAATACTTCACCTTAACACCTTTATATCTAGAAAAGAGTTCTGAGAATGTTCTGTCCTGTTCCACAACTTCAAATAATAGCTCCAAATGAAAAGTGTCCCAGAACCAGCCCTGAATTAAAAGCTGGGAAAATAGACTCTAGTCACTCATCTCTTATAGACTGGGGGGTTGACTTTGAACAAGCTTTGAACATTCTATTTCAGACTCAATTTCCTTATATGTAAAATACATAAGTATGTGTGTATGTATACATGTGGAGAGAGAGAAGAGAGAAAGAAAAAGACCCAAAGAGAAAGAGAAAGAGAGAGAAACAGACAGAAAAAGAGAGAGAGCAAAGGGAGCAAAGGGAGCAGGGAGCAGGGTGATATAAAGGTCACTTTCAAATCTAACTAGCATTCTCTGAGCTGGAATTTTAAGTCATTTCTAGACCTATTTATAATTTGATTTTTCATCCAAAAAGTTGGTGTCATTACTGGAGACCAAGGGAAAGAGACAAGCATGGTGGCAAGGGGCAGCAAGGTCATGCCATAGGAGGTCTGACTAGAAGGGAGGATTTTCAACATAGAGGAGAGAAGATCTAAGGTGGAAAGGACATAAGCCCTGTCTTTAAGTGCAGGAAAATGATGAAGTGAAAGGGGATTAGATGTGTTTTACTTGGCCCTGAGGAGGCAGAACTTAGAGCAGGAGGGTGAAAGGAAACCTTGTTTAACAATTTGAGCTGTTCCCAAGTGGAATGGATTGCCTCAGGGGACAAGAGGCGGTTGGCCTCCTTTGGGGATCCTCAAGCCAAGGCTGGCTGACCTCTTGTCTGGGATGTTACAGAAGGGGTTCCTTCCAGCTTAAGTTAGGGAAATGGTTACAGCAAGGCCCTCTCTAATTTTATCTTTAATATGGGGGCACCAGGCTGCCTAATAAGGGGCACATCATCAGAAACTGATTAGGTTAAAGCTTGCTGCACATTAGAATGGGGCTGGACTATAAGAAGGTCTTGCTGAGGGAGGAAGGAGGAAGAGAGAAAGAAAAAAACAACAACAACAACAACAGACATAGAGAGAGATAGAAAAAGGGAATCAGAGAGGGGGAGAGATCAAGATTAAAAATCAGAAAGAGACAGAGATATGGAGATATGGCAGGGAGAGAGTACACACTATGAGGGGAAGGGATTGGGAAAGAATATGCATGGAAGAATTTTTGTTTAAAGTTAGCTTTCTTTATTTTGATAAAATTGCTCTCTTATAACTACAAGTAAGAAAACAGAGCAACCCAAAAGGCCCCTCTCCAAAGCCTGGGTTCTAAAATGATTTCCTTTTCAGAGCCATATTGTTTTCTGAACAGACATTCTGAAAATAGGTCTGTGCTTCCCTTTACTATTCCCATATCCACTGCTGGTAAAGGAACGTTTCCAAAATACTTTGCTGCTTTTCTTGCCCAAACCCAAGGGGGCCCCTTGCCATATTGCTTAATGTAAAAAGACAGAAGGCTTCTTTTTGCCAGCGTAAGAAGCAGCACACATTAGCCCAGTGCCAGACTGCCCTTGTCATCTGCATTTTCTTGAAGTTGCTTTGAGAATTTGAAATTTGAATGCATAAGGGCAAGAGCAGCTTATGAGTAATACAGAGTGCTTATTCCACTGAAACCTTCACATACTCAATTCTTTAGGTGAAATACATTTCTGCACTACATGATTACAAACGGGTCATCTAATGTTTTGAATTAATTTTGACTGATGAAATTGAAATCGTATGGAAGCTTCCAATCAACTGGAAACCCCCCAAATAATAATAATAATAATAATAATAATTTTCTTCTCTGTTAATTTTTGACTAACCAAAAGATCATACTCTTGCAAGGAGGGAACCTGAGGTGCATCTACTCCTAAGGCTGAGCCCAAGAGAGTCAGTTTCCATCAGAAATTCTATCCAGATGACCACCTCCAGGAGAATGGAAGCAGTGGGAAGGAACTGATTTATTTTTTTCAGTCTTATTTTCCTTTCCATTTTAGATTATTTGTTATTGAGGGAGCAAGAGCTGGGAAATTCTGCACTCTTTGGGATCAGAGACTTTTTTGCCTTTCGTTGTACTTCCATGGCTTATACTGAGCTCAACTAACATTAAGGGTGCAGTAGTGATTGCTCAACTTAGGGAATCCAGGAGGATTTGGGATTCAAGACCAACCTCTGACAGCCTTGGCTCAGTGACTCTGGGAAAATCACTTAATCTCTCCTTCAGGAAGTTATCTAAGTTACAGAGAAGGCAGTGACCTGTATTTAGACAGGGAGTTTCCTCAGATTAATCATTTCTTATATTAATAAATGCAAGAGTTCAATTTTTTAAAATTATCCACCATATCTGAGTTATAACATAAAAATATGTGGACATCAGAAAATCTAGTTACTATAATCATACAGACCATACCATTGCTGGAGAGGGAACAGAATATAATAAACAGATGTTGGGCTAAAGTCAGGAAGATCTTGGATTCAAATTTCATTTCATAGCTGTGTGATCCTGAGTGAGTCACCTAATTTCTTAATGCTTCAGGCAAGTGGGGTCAAACTTAAATAGCCACTGATCCCTGCTGGCTACATACCAGGAATCTACAAATTAAACATTTTTCATGGTTTATTGCACTTTTACTCTGTTAAACAATTTCCCAATTGCATTTTAAGTTTTGATGGGGCTCTCTAGGGCCTATATTTCAAAGTTATATAAAACATACTGACCTCCATCAATAACATATATATGTGTGTATTATATGTGTGTGTATATATATACACATATATCTTAGATACTGACAAATTCAACAAATGCATAATAGTAATAGTCACAGGAGTAGTAGTAATAGTAGCAGCAGCAACAATAGTAGTAGTAGTATTAGTAGTAATTATAGTTAACATTTCTCTGAGCCAGCCACTGTGCTAAGCCATTTACAATGATCTCATTTGATCCTCCCAACAATCCTGGGAGACAGGTGCTATGATTAACATGTATATAGTACTTTAAGGTTGGCAAAACATCATACATCCATTATCTCAATGGATTTCACAACAGCTCTAAAAGATGGTATTATCCCCATTCCACAGATAATGGAAGAGAAAGTGATTTGCCCATGGTCACAGAGACATGATTTGAATTCACATCCTCCCAACTCCAAGTTCAGAATTCCATCTCCCTAGAAGCTCACTGCCCCATACTACTGATGCTCAAATCTCAGAACAAATTCAACTCTATATTGTTAACTCTCCTCCATCATAAAAGGAGAACTGATATTCAAAAAAAATCTCCCTGAGAAGCAGTTGCAGAATTTCAGAAAAGCAGGGATATCTCAGCAACCATTCCCCCAGTCGATACTTCAAAAGAAAACTCTCCTAAGAGATCCCAGACAAGGGGTCAGCCAGCCTTTGCTTGAAGGTCTCAGCACTTCTAGAGGCAGTCCTTTCCACTTGGGACAGGTTCAGTTTTTAGCCAGAGATCTTCCTTCTTACTGAGTTCTGCTTTCTGGAGCCAAATAAAACATATCTAATCCCTTTTCCACATGATTGCCTTTCCATACTTGGAAGACAGCTCTAATGTCTTGTGCTTCCTAAATCTCCTTTCTCCAAACTATACATCCCACCTTCAAGCAGTCATTCTATTGAATGAACTTGATAACCTTGGGGATCCCTGCATGCTCTTTGGCTTTCCAATGTTTATTTTCCTAAAACATGCCCCTTGAAATTAAATGCAATACTTCAGAAGTACAGAACTCAAACTGTCTTTAAAAGGCCCTAAAAGATCTAAACTTTGTTGTCCTCAGTCTCTTCACCTGTAATATGGGATAAGAACAGCACCTTTTTTTTGGGGGGGGGGGTTGTTGTGAAGATCAAATAAGCTAAATCGTGAAAATGCTTAGTATAGTACATAGCACATAGTAAGTGCTATAGAAATGTCAACTATTATTTTTATTTATTCATTATTATTACTTTTCTCAGTCACAAAAGATGTCAGCCTACTATTTCCAAATGCAGGCTCCTTGGGTTTATCTGTCACCAGTAGAGTTGGGATAGAACCTGGGGGCTCTTCCCTCCCAGTGGAATCTCCTTTTTCAGAACAAAAGAGTCAGGGTTCCCATTACTTTCTGTTTCTGTTTTTTTTTTTTTTCTTTTCCCAGAAGGGGAAATTTTTCCTTGCTTCCTCCAGTAAATTTTCAAACTAGAAGAGACATCAGGTATAAATCCCATATTTTATGGAGCCTGTAGGCCTCAGGAAGATGCTCAGCACATGATTGGTAGAGTCCAACCACTTCCAAGAGCAGGACCAGGAAGTCAAAGGTTGCTCTTGTGTGATCAGCAGAGTTCTGTTCATGCAACAAGGAATAAATTTAGGAAGTTATTAAAGTCCTCTGTGGGCCCATTACATACCTCATTTACATTTGGAACTACTCTTCAGAGAACAGTAGTGCTAAAGGCTCAGTGAGCTCCCAGGATAGGTTAATGATTCTCAATAGACCTACCTACTACCTGACTTTTGTGGAACTAAGGAGACATACCTTAGATTCCCTCAAATGCGGATTCTGTGAATTCCCAAGAGGTTTACAAGTACAGTTCCCATTCATAAATGTTTCCATATGTTGAAATGTGAATAAAAAAATTGAGTCAATTGGCCAGCAGTCCTATCACATAAAAATCCACTGGTTTTACTTTGTTCATACACATATTAAGTAAGTTTCTACAATGTGCTAGCTACATAGAGCCACAAGAACAGTCCCTGCCCTCAAGAAAATAGATCCAATTAGAGGAACAAAGCCAAATGAAAACAGAACCAAATTCGACCAAAGTAATAGAGTAAGAATAAAAGAGAACAGGAGTCTCTGGCAGGGAGCCAAGTTAGACTTCACATAGGAAGTGATGCTTCAACCGAGTTATTTTTTTTTCCTTTGTGTATTTTGGTTTTGTTTTTAACTTTTTTTTTGGAAAAAAATAAGTTTTTATTAATGTATTTCAAAAAAATATTTTAAAATAATTTCCTTTAGGATTTCTTTCCCCCCAAGAGCCACCCCATATAATAGTATCTTTTAATAAAAAGAAAAAAAAGCATAATTGATTAATTCACCAAAAATGTGCATTATGCAATACTCGTGGACCTTGCACCTCTACAAAGGAAAAACATGGCAGTATCTTCTCCTATTTCTTCTCATGAGTCATGATGGTTCTTTATAATTTTGTGACATTCACTTCTGATTTATTTTAGGTATGAATGGTTATCCTTTCAGTCTCTATTGTTGTAGTCATTGTCTCCTTAGCTTTGCTTACTTCTCTCTGCATTAGTTCATGTAGATCTTTGCTTGCTTCTCCCTGTTCATTACATAATCATATCTAACACCACAGCAATATTTCCTTATATTTGTGAACCACACTTTCTTTAGCCACACCCAGCAGGTGGTCACCAACTTTGTTTCCAATTCTTTGCTATCACCAATAGATCCACAGCAAACATTTTGATGATTCTGAGGCCTTATTTGTAGCTTTCTTGGGTTATGAATCCAGTAACGGAGTCTCTGCCTCAAAGGGCACGAATGTTTTAGTCACTAGATTTGCGTCACTGCAAATTGTCTAGCCTGATTCACAGCTCAGACAAGGCTCTAATGTATCCATCCCCATTTTTTCCACAGCTCCCTCATCATGAACTGCCCTGATTGTTTGCCATAATTGCCAAGTTGCTGGGGATAGAATGAAACCTCAAGATTTTTGTTTGTTTTACATTTCCCTGGTTAGTAATCTGGAGCATTCTTTCATGTGGCTCTCATTATTTTTCAATTCTTCTTTTGAGAATTATCTGTCCAAGTCTTCAGTCTACTTAACTACTGGAGAATCCCAGAAGCCACTTGGATTGTAGAAGAGAAATCACTGTGTCAGTGTGGATCCATCTGCAGTTTACAAGCAACTACTGTGGAGTCTTGATCACATCACCTTAGCCACACCCCCCAACCTCTGCAAGTAGGTTTTGCTCAGATTAGCTACCTTCCCAACCTCACAGGTCCCTGGCCAATCAAAAGCCAGGAATACACTCCACTTGGTTCCACCTACTCACCTCCCCACATGTAATCCTTAGGTTTCTTTAAGGTTTAGCTCAGGTACTATGTCTCCTGCAAGAAGTCATCCTGCTATCTCCAAGGGGTAATGCTCTGCCACCTCCCAAATTTGTTGGCCATTATTTACATACAGAACATTCTCTTCTCCCACCTCTTGGTAAAATATGAGCTCCTTGGGAAAAAAAAAAAAGCTTTTTATTTTTATCTATCTCTAACACCAAGGATAGTAGGCACTTAACGTTTACTAAATTAATCATTAGAATAATAACACTTAGGAACAATATCTTCTCCCAGCAGAAGGATGTGGAATATTTAAGGCTCTCCAAACATAAGGCCCTAGAAGAGTTAACTAAGGTCATGTGGGAAGAAGGAGAGAGCATTTCATTTCTGTCATTTAGCCTGCCCTGGAATCATTCCAGAGGCACTCTCAGGGAGACTACAGATTTGAGCGTACATCCTCATACTTTTATTCAGCTTCACAAAGGCAACAGTGAACCTACCTTGGCAAGAGACACAGATCATTAAACTGAAAAGAAGAACAGAACAACATCCTGTCCTTAGGACTATTTCTATCTGAACTTCACTGATAAGAATGTGAAGGAATGGATGAAGGAATAAACATTTATTAAATACTGATGGTGTGATAAGCACTATGCTATGTGCTGGGGATAAAAATACTGAAAGCAATTCAGTCAGCCAACTACAATTTATTAAGTGGGTACCATATACCAGGTGTCATATGCTAAGAGGTTCACATTCTCATTAAGAAAGGCAATAAATATGAAAGTGGAGGCCCAGGAGAAGGAGATCATGGAAAAACAGAGGGACAGTGAGAAGGTCCTCAAAGTTCATCTAATGTGGGATCTCATTTTAAACTTAGGCCTATCATGCCCAAAGATTTCTAAAACTGTATGTTTTACCTAGCAATACCACCATTAGGTCTGGTTCCCAAAGTGAGCAGAAAAAAAGCAAAAGAACATGAATGTTCTAAAATATTTACTGTGACTCTGTTAAAAGGAGGCCCATCAATTGGGAAATGGCTGATCGTATTGTAGCATATGATCACGATGGAATATTAGTAAGAATATACTGTAAGAAATAATGAGCAAGTTGGTTTTAGAAAAACATTGAAATACATGAAATATTGAAATAAACACGATGAAGAAAATGTTGTATAGAGTAACAGCAATATTGTTCCAAGAACAACTGTAAATGACTAAAGTTGTTCTGAGTATTATAAATATTCCAATAACTACAAAAGACTTATGAAGGAAGATGCTATCCACATTTAGAGAAAGAAGTGATTAAGTATGGATATGAAGCTTTTACATACATATTTAGATGTATCTGCATCTAAGTCTGCCTATGTATGTATGTATCTATCTATCTACCTATCTATCTCTCGTGTCAACTGGTGACAAGTGACCAGTGAAAGAAGAAAGGAAGAAGATAGTTTGGAACTTAAAATGTGATTGATGTTTTTAATAAATAAATGAATGAATAGGTTTAGGGATTTCAAAGATCACAGAGGAAGTAAGTGACAGAGCTGAAATTCAAATTCAATCCCCGTGATTCCCACGATTCCCAAATTCAGCACTCATGCCATTATTCCAAGGTCTCCTAGGAAGTCAAAGGGATAAGTAGAATCATAAGACAATGGATGGTCATGTTCTTTCAAAAAGTGTTAGTGTGGAGTTTTTATTAATGATTAAAGAGAGAAACATGGACAAGGAGAAAGGGGAAGAGTATAACAGTGAGCCATAGCAAGAAGGTAGGAGGACAGAAACATGGTGAATTGGGAACAGGCTAACTAGGGTGGATTCTGACTGCCTTTGCAAGGCATAAAGAAAAACAATAATAATGTGATAGTATTAATAACCCTCTCCTAAAGTTTTGCCCGATTGTCTCATCATGGCAGATAGGTGATTCCCAGTTTTGAAGGTCGCAAGCTCTGACAACTATCCCAAAACTACAAAACCCACAGATAAGAGCCCACAAATATACAGTGTGTAAAAGAGAGGCATAGTTAAAATCACAGACACTCCACATCAGGAGATTGACCAATGTGTCCATTAAGAAGGGTATTAATCTACAACAAGCCTCCCAGGGCAAGGGGATTTCTGCTGATGGCTACTTGAAAATCATTCACATTTACAGAGTCCTCTGCCCTCTCCTCTGAGAAGACTCACAAGCACTCAGTCATGTGGGAGGCACAGATATTATTCTTCCTGGTTTTTGGATGAAGAACCTAAAATGGAGGGAAGTAATGGGAGTTGCCCAATGTCACACAACTGGTAAATTTCAGGGACAGGATTTGGGACCAGATCTTTTCACTGTGACTCCAATGCTTTTTCTAATATCCTACACCAGCCAGCCTTTCCAGACGGAATGAGTTTATAGTAAATCACTGGACTGGGGAACATCACTATCAAATTTTTCTACAATGTCATTTCAGAGTATTTTAATGGAATAAGGGCAGCTCCTTTTGGTAACAAAGATTTTATGCAATGACCCAAGATGGAGCTTCATGGCTATTTCCTTCAATACTCTTGATGAACATTATCAAGGGGATTGCTTTCCTTCTAAATAATCAATAATCACATAACCAGAGCTGATCTTGGGCCATTGGACATTCTCCTGGTGAGTGAGGTACGTTATAGCCTGCTTTTCCAAGAAAATGTTTATAAGGAGCCCTTGTTAGAATTTCACAGCTGGGCATTAACTGCTTCATGTTAAACCTGCAATAATAGAAGCATAAAGACAGAAGGTAATTAAGTCTCAGGCCATCTCTTAGGCTCATTTTTGCATCTCTCCTTTGAACTGAATCATAGAATCTCAGAGCTTACAGGACTTTTTTTTAATAGGTCATCAAATCCAATCTTTCATTTTCTAGATGAGGAAACTGAGGCATATATATCTTCCCAAAGCTCACAAGGGTACTTTGGTGGCTGACTTTGACTAGGCCACAGACTATGACTCCAATAAAGTGAATCCAATTTTAGTGAAATGATCTATAATGAAAATTTTCGACCATTTGTCAAAATCCAGTTTGATTTACAACATCTCATTTAAAGTTTTCTTTGTGTCCGATTCTTTTTGTATAGCAAAATAAGCGTTTGGACATGTATACATATATTGTATTTAACTTATACTTTAACATATTTAACATGTATTGGTCAATCTGCCATCTGGGGGAGGGAATGGGGGGAAGGAGGGGAAAAGTTGGGACAAAAGGTTTTGCAATTGTCAATGCTGAAAAATTACCCATGCATATATCTTGTAAATAAAAAGCTATAATAAAAACAAAACAAAAAAAAATAAAGTTTTCTTTGTAAATAATAAGTGGGTGTGTTTCTATATTTACATAGGGCAGAATCATGTTGGAGTTCACTCATCTCCCATTAACTTTTTGATGGCTCTTGCACATATTCATGACAAACCATTCTAGTACTACTTTCCAAAGAATTAGGACAGAACTTGAAGAAACTTCAGATTCTCTAATCCAGTCTCATTATACAGATGTTGGAATGGGGCCCAAAGCAGCTGTTATGAGAGCAAGGCATGGATTTAACACTCCTGGTCCCCCGTGTTGACAATGTGTGCTGCCCGCGAGATCAGGAAAAACCAAAGTCTAAATTTGCCCTCTGCTGCTCAGATGGGATCATGGACAAGACCTTTAATAACCATATTCTTCATCTGCAATGACACTAAGACCTGAAGTACCTACCTCAGAGGTTTTTTGAGAAACAGTCGACGTTCACAGTCTGTAAAAATGCACATAAATGCCAGATGTTATTTATTGCAGACTACCCAGACTCCCTATCATTTGGTTAGGGAAAGTTAAATCACCAATTTTTAGAGTCATTCAACAAATAAAATCATTTTTAAATGTCTACAAATAACATGTGGTAAGTTTCTCAATACTATAATGAAGGAAATCTAACTACAATCATTTATATATTCAATGTTAACATAAGTGTAGCTCCTTCATTTTTTTTTAATTTAAAAAAAAATAAAAAAAAAAAAAAACAACAACAACAAAACAAAAACAAAACCAAAAATGCTTCTCCAAGATTCTGATTCCATTGACCAATGAATGGTTTCTTTCCCATATGAATAAGTCAGTTTTCAGTATCTTTTCCTTTGGCACCTCAGTATCCTAAATTGTAAAATGGGAGAGATAAAGTATGGCATAATGAAAAGAAGATAAGCTCAAGAATCAGTAAGACCTGGATTCAAGTGTTTTTTCTGCCATTAACTGACTCTGTCAGCCTGGACAAGCCACTTAATATTTGTAGGCCCTAGCTAAGGTACAAAGGCTTCCAGCCACCAGAAAGGCCATCCACACATATAAGGAAGTTTCACAAAGGACGAAATCACTGGTCTCCCCACAAAATGAGAGGTTTGAACAGGATGATCCAGAAAGGCGCTTCCCTACCCCAATACTAGAAAAATTTATCTTTTATATATGCCATTGTCCAATTGATAAATGGTCAAAGGTTATGAAGACAATTTGCAGATGAAGAAATTATAACCATTTCTAGTTAGGTAAAAAATGTTCTAAAATCACTATTGAGCAGAGAAATGCAAATTAAGACAACTCTGAGTTACCACTATACACCTCTCAGATTGGCTAAGATGATAGGAAAGGATAATGATGAATTTTGGAGGGGAGGTGGGAAAACTGAGACACTAATACATTGTTGGTGGAATTGTGAAATGATCCAACCATTCTGGAGAACAATATGGAACTATACCCAAAGGGCTCTCAAACTGTGCATACCCCTTGATCCAGCCATATATCTATTGGACTAGTATCCCCAAAGAGATCATAAAAAAAGGGGACAAGGACCCAAATGTGCAAAAGTATTTGTAGGAGTCCACTTTGTAGTAGCAAGGAAATGGAAACTGAGTGGACACTCATCAGCTGGAGAATGGCTGAATAAATTGTGGTATATGAATGTTATAGACTATTATTGTTCTGTAAGAAATGATCAGCAGGATGATTTCAAAAAGGTCTGGAGAAACTTACATGAACTAATACAAAGTAAAGGGAATAGAACCAAGTGAACACTGTACACAGCAACAGGATGATCAATTCTAATGGATGTAGCTCTTTTCAATAGCGAGGTGATTCAGGCCAATTCCAGTGATCTTGTGAAGAAGAGAACCATCTGTACCCAGAGAGAGAACTGAGGGAACTAAAATGTGGATCACAACATAATATTTTCACTTTTTTGTTGTTGTTTGCTTGTATTTTGTTTTTTTTTTCTCATTTTTTTTTATTTTTTTACTTGACTTTTCTTGTGCATCATGATAATTGTGGAAAGCTGTGTAGAAGAATTGTACATGTTTAAACATATAATTGCTACTTGCCATCTAGGCAAAGGGGGTGAAGGAAAGGGAGGGAGAAAAAAAGTAGAACACAAGGTTTTGCAAGGGTAAATGTTGAAAACCATCTATGCATATATTTTGAAAATAAAAAGCTTTATTTTAAAAAAGGAAAAAAAAGAAAAGTCTATCTTTTTTTTTTTTTATTCCCAGTAAACATTTTGGTTGGCTCTCTGCCAAACTACTCAGGCATTCACCCACAATGTCTGTAACTACAACAAAAACGCAAAAGCCTTATAAATTATAAATATGAAATAAAAGGGCGGATGTGGGAGAAACAAAACAAAACAAAACAGGATACACAATAAAGTCTCAATTCTCCCCAAAGTAGCTCGTCTTCACTCTGGTCCCTAGCAAATCCAGCTGTCCGGCAAGGCTAAATTGTAAAAAAGCTAAATAAATCCAGTCATTATTTGGGAACACACACACACACACACACACACACCCTTCAGTTATATTTGTTCTTACAAAATAAAGAATCCTTTTGTAGCATGAACAATCACGTTCACATATCCATTATCTGAATTGGAACTTTGGACTAAGATTTTTTTGGTTGTTTACTGTTTTTATTTTAAGTAGAATTGCAGTGAGGAGGCATCAGGATTGAATTCTTGAATTATGATAAATCATTCTAGGGCTACTTTGGGACTCTGTGACTTTGCTGTAAAATGTGAGGCTACAACTTGATGGCCTTTTACCTGCAAATCCACGACCTGGTGTTCCTTCTTCCTTTTTCTGCTGCCCTCTGATGGAGCATATATTGCTATTCTGTAGGTAAAAAGGTTGTCCTCTGTGTCTCATAACATTTAACAAGTTTCTTCCCTGGGGAATGTTAAGAAGAATAGACTTTCTTGGAAAGCTGGGAAAAGATCACTAATTTTAGCATACTCTGTATTCCTTGTGAAAACAGAAAAGGAAGAAACTCCACAGCTTGCCTCCCTGTTCCTCTCCAGACTTTGTCTTTTTGCTGGGGCTGTTTTCTTTATATTAATTTTGTAGAATAAAATAATAACAGTGATTAATAATAATTCAATAACATATAGTAATTATATAATAAGTGATAATAATAATTCAATTATTATAGATTATTCTCATAGGATCCTCTCAACAAGCCTGGAAGACAAATGTTGTTATTTTCCCCATTGTACAGATAAGAAAACTTAGCTACAAAGAGGTGTGATGATGTGGCCCAGGCCCACAGAACTAGGAAGTAGCTGATCATAGAACTGGAACCTGGGATCTTTCTAATTCTGAATCAGGGATTTTATTCATATTCTATCTACTTGGATACCTATGAGACACACCCACATTAAATAACAACCGTAGCAAACAATATTTCCAAACTCAATATCAATGATTTAAATAATCTAGGGCTTTAAGACATCTCTGTTTGATTTTCTAAGGATAAATAAAAGTCTCCCCTTAGTAAAAATTCAGGATCCTTTCTCCCCCTCCCCTTCCCACCTTCCACCACCTTCTTTCTCATTAGGTAATCCTGTGGTAGTGACTGGCATAGTATCTAAAGTCTGTCACATTATCTAGGAATTATCATGTAGAAAGACAAGATTTGGGTCAATTGGCTATGGGATTTGTAATGGAAATATTTAGTAAATTTGGTACCATTCAAATATTCTTGCTCTTCTTTGCCCATTCCCCAAAGCATTTATAGGGCACTTACTACATGCATGGCCCTGTGTGCTGGCAACACAAAGGAAAAAGAAAAAGCAATGAATGACACCCGTAGAGAAATCTGGATTCGTTTTACTGTGCTCTGGACACATTGAGTCCCATGTGTCTAACAAGGAAATTGGGTCTTCCCGGCAGCTGGTGGTATGGGCTAGAACTAAAGATTCAGGTGAGATTTCAGATATGTCAAGATAAGTCATCTGCATGGGGATTTTTGATCCCATGGGGACTGATATCATCCTTAAAGGAAAAAGGATAGGGAGAGAAGAGGGTATGGAAAGAAGCTGCTCAGGATTAAGGAGAGAAATAATAGCAGGAACCCAAAGTGATAACTAAGCAAAGGACACTGAGAAATGACATGCAAGTAGGATAAAATGAGAAACCATGAAAATCAAAGGAGTATGGGTGTGGGGGGATATATGTATGTGGGGATATTGTGGAATGGAAGTGGAGATTGCATATAAAGGCAAGATGGCAAAGAAAAGGGGAAGGGAGAAGGAAAGGAGAGCTGAGGGATGACAAAGGGAAGGGCAGCTGAAGGATGGGGCTGGGGAGGGAGAAAGGAAGGAGAGCTAGGGGAGGGAGAAGGAATTGTAAAGGATGTTCAAAACATGTTTACAAGCAACAGCAAAGAAACTAATGGCTGAGAAAAGGCACACATTACAATCCAGAGCATGTTTACAGGTTATAGTAAAGAAATAACTCAGCAATTAAAAAAGCCCCATGTTACAGAGGAAACACGAAGGACTGGAGATTAAAGGTGCTAAGCTGGCACTGGTGAAAAACAAGAAAAATGAGGAAAGAAAAAGTCAACAGTGAAATGAAGAGAACATGAACTGTTCTGAGCCTCAGTTGCCTTATTAGTAAAATGGAGATACTGCTTCTTCTCACTCACGGATTATCACTGTTATTGCTGTTATTATTAATGCTAATATTTAGCATGTTAAGGTTTTACAAACACTAGATATTATCTCATCTGGTCCTCACAGCAACTCTGGGAGGTAAATACTATATTAGCCCACTTTACAGATAATGAAGCTGAGGCAGGCATTGACTTGTGCCAATTCATATAGGGAGTAAATGTTTGACACCAAGTTTACATTCATATCATTCTGACTGCAAGTCCACTGCTCTACCATCTTGCTTGGAAAACCATTACGAGACAGCAAGTTGAGCCACATTATTTACAATTAGTCTGAGAAAGTCTTAACTTGCCAGAAGGTAAATAAGTTTATATTTAACAAGCATGTTAATGTCCATGGAGCTTATTTTTGTACTAAGGGAATCACAGGGTTGAGTAGACAAGCAGCATATATACTGAAGGGCAAACTCTGGGAGCTTTTTCATAAGACTGTCTTTGTGGGCTCCATCTTGGGTTTTTTTTTTTTTTTAATTAAGAAATAGCTTCCACTGAACATAGTTTGGTCAGGTTACCCATAGAGGGCTATTCATTACATCTCTCTTCTCTCTTTGATCTCACCACTTATCACGACTTCACAAATAATCTCTAAAGAAATAATTTCCCAAACTCCACATCCAGTCCTCATCTCCACCTTGAGCTAAGCCTTTCCATCCCCATCTCCTGGACATGTCCACTTGGAGGTCCTGTGAACATCTCAAATTCAGCATCCCTCACTTAGAACTTTTCACCCATTTCCATCAATGGAATCACCATCTCTGCAGTCTATCTTACACACATTCTTGCCTCTTCTTTTCTTTCACCCATTGTATCCAATAAATTGTCAAATGTTGAATTTCCCCTCCAAAACATCTCTTGATATATTACTTATCCACACACACACACACACACACACACACACACACACACACACACTATGTAATCCAGGCTCGCCTCATCTCACACATCAGAAGAGTATCCCAGGCTGACATTTTGACTCCCAGTGGCCAGCAGCTCCTCTGTCTCACTTATCTTTCCCATGGGTACTAATGTAATGTGTCTAGAGCTCTAACCATATAATGCCCCTCTTAGGGAAGCTCACTGGATCCCTAATGCCTTTAACACAAAACAAAACCTCAGACTTGGCATTTAAATCTCTTCTCAATATTGCTGCAGCTGAATACTCTTTTATTCCACATTCATCCACTCTCTCTTCCAGCCAAACTGAATTCAGCATTCCATTTCCCACCTATATGCCTTTGCCCAGGTTGTTCCCCAAGACCGGAATGGATTGTCTCCTTAACCTGCACTTCTTGGGAACCTTGGGGCCTTTCCAGGATTAGCTCCTGTGCAATTTGCCTTCCTGGTCTTCCCTGGCTCACAGCTCAGTGTCTGAATATTGTTCTCTCTTCCCCTCTCCCTCCTCTTATCACTTATATTCTTGTTTTTGTTTTTTAAATATTTTCATAACTGCACTTCAATAGGAATTGTTTCCTTGGCATCCTACATGTTTGTTTTGTGCATTTAAAAGCAGTACTCTGAAAAAGAGCTCCATAAGCTTCATCAGAGTGCCAGAGGCACCCAGGGTACCAGAGATGACAGGGCTCCCTTCTTTCAAGGGCTATCTCTGCTTAAGCTACAATCGCTACACCAAAATAAACCTGGAGGTGCTGAAGCACCTTTTCTTGGGACAAAATAGGACTCCAGATGAACTCTGGCTTTTAGTTTTGAGCCCTGTTTCTTAAGAACACATTTTAGGGAAAAATTCAATCTGATAAGCTCCCAAACCCATACCCCGGGCAAATGAGTCAGCCTGAATGAAGTGAAAGGGCACCTGAGGCAACAGAACCATCACCACCTTCTTTTCCTTGACCATCCTCGGCTTTCACAAAAGCAGCCTGGGACCCTAATCCACTAAAGAGAGGAATACCGGTTTCTCCCAAATCACTGCTTCCTGCCCACCTTCCCACTGTCATGTCCGAGGAAAGAAATTATTATGGAGAAGCAGCCCCATCTTTTTCATTACCGGTAGCAACAAAAGTTGTCCAAGTGCTACCAGCAGATGGTGGGGGTGACTCTAATTGCCTGGCATATGTCGCCTCCAGCCTACCCCTTCAGGCTGTCCTATCACTTCACTTAGGCTGGGATAGTTCATGATGTTGTCACACAAAAACAAAATAGAGGCAGCTGGTTGACATCACAGAGCACTGAGTGCTGGATGTGGAGCCAGGAACACCCAAGTTCAAATCTAACCTTAGACCCTTCTCAGCTTTGTAATCCTGGGCAAGTCCTTATGAATCCTTAGGTCCCTCAATTGTAAAATGTCAATAATAATTAGCACCTATCTTGCAGAGGTGAGATGAGGATCTAATGAGACCTAGCACTGTTTAACAAATGGTGCTTAATAAATGCTCATTTCATTCCATCCCAAATTAGAAGTGTATATCAGAAGAAAAAAAAAAAAAAGAGGAAAGTAGAAGTCAATTTAGAGACACATCCCCTATTAAAGACTGGCAGCCTACAAACATAGCTAAGCAGGAAGTTGCCAAGACAGCCACTTACTCACAAAAAAATCACTGAGGCCTTCCCTCAGGCTCTCGTGATTCTTACTTTGCATAAATTATACTAAACTTTATTCGGTTTGTAAAACCACAGTAGATTACAAATGAGGATTGAATGGATGATTTTATTGCTAGAGAAGACTCCCAAATGAAGAAAACTTTCTGCCAAGGTAGAGTAACACTGCTTTCTCTGAAAAGTAGAGTCTCAGAGAAGAGAGGGGCCTCGGGCACAGAGAACTCAGGAAGATATGCCCAGAGTCACAGAACTGATCTATAAAAAATCAGATTGGAACAGGGCTTCCCTAGCTTGGAGGCCCACTCCAGGCAGTCACACTGCTGTTTCTGCCAGAGTAGATCAGAAGCAGCTAATTTGAAGGGGCTGTTCTGAGGAGATCCCATCACAGAATCAAGAAAGGGCAGATGACAGCCCGAAGAAGAAAGGAAAATGCATTTTAAAAAATCAGCCGAACATTTGTCTAGGCCCAAATTGTCCCAGCCCTATCTGATGTCTTGTGTCCAGGATAGAATATAAGCTCCTTTGGAGGGAGGAGGGAGATTGCTTCATTTTTGTCTTTGCAGGAAAGATGCTGTCTGGCACCCAAATGCTTAATAAAGGCATTGATTGATAATAATTATTATTAATAAGGACAGTCATTGATAATGACTCAAGCTGCATGAGAAAAAGGGGAAACAAGAACTAACTTTCATTTTGTACGTTTAAGAGACAGCAGGAAAATGCAGCACATTTTGAAATGACAGAAATTCTAAGCTGGAAAAATCAAAACCAGTCTTGGTGCTCAATGTACAGAAAGTTTCTAAATTGCTAAACTTGGGCAATCCAGAGCCATTCATTCCCCAAAAGCTCCTCGGAGGCAGTTTCAGTTTACTCAGCTCTTACTCCTGGTGACTTGGCTTAACATAGGGTTTCAATCCCAAAAACAGACCCAGACACTGAACAATAGAGAAAGTAGATATGGTCAAGTCTCCACTGAGAATTACCTCTGGGCCTGAAAAATCTATGAAACGATTAGGTGATACGAAAGTCTGGCGGAAAAAAAAATGCCTTTCCCAGAAAAGGAGAGTGAGAGGAGAGTGAGAAGATAGAGAGGAAGAGAGAATGGGCAAGAAGAGGGGAGGGAGGGGGGGAGGAAGACAGAGAGAAAGACAGAGAGAAAAACAAGAGACAGAGACAGAAACGGACAGAGAGACAAAGATAGACACAGAGAGAAACAGAGGCAGAGAGGCAGCTTGATAGATAGACATATAGACACAGAGAGAAAGAAGGAGGGAGACAGTGAAACAGAGAGATAGAGAGTGGGACAGACAGAAACAGAAAGAGAAAGAGACAGATAAAAACACAGGGAGAGAGAGACAGAGAGACAAAGACAGGCACACAGAGAGACAAAGAAACAGAAAGAGACAGAAAGACAAAAAGACAAAGAAACAGAGAGACAGAAACAGACAGAGAGACACAGAGAAACAGAGAAAGAGAGAAGAGAGAGAGAGGGAGGGAAACAGGAATACACAGACAGACAGACAGAGAGAAGACACAAAGACAAACACACAGAAAGAAAAAGAAACAGAGAGACAGCCACATAGAGAGGGGAACAGAGACAGACAGAGAAAGAGAGAGAGAGAGAGAGAGAGAGAGAGAGATTAAAAAAGCAAACAGAGCTCAGAGGGGAATACAGATAGCAATTTTTTTACCTCATTAAATTTGATCTATACTTCTTAAACAAATTATACCGTAACAGAAGTTACAGCTTCATATGTAATCCTCTTTTTTGTCCTCCTGTTTGTTGATGATTAAGATGAAAATTAAAACAAGCTGACACCTCTACCTAATGGAATTGCTTAGGGCAATAAGGAGAATCAGCCCAGCTCCAGTCTTGGCAATTAGCAAACAGTTTTATCTTTTCCAGGTTCCAAAATCTGCAAATATTTTTAAAGTATTTGACTTCATTTAAGCTTTTTTTTTTTTTTAACTCAGGAATTAAAACAAGAGACAAAGAAGGTCCTAACTGCTAATAATTAGCTCCTCTTTAAAGATGATCTTTGAAACATGTCTCTCTCTAAAGGAGAGAGGTGGTCAGCTTCCTTTGGCCCAGGGCCCTGAATGACTGACCGTGGAAGAACCAGGCTGTTCACTAATTTTCTCACCTGACCCTACCTTTCCCCTCACCAAGAACATCTCTACAAAAATCTACACACTTAGATATGAAAACTATTCCTAACCAGTTCTTAGCAGAAATGAAGGCATGATTTTGCTACAATTTACCCAATGAGCGGTTTATTATAAAATGCATAAATAAACACATGTAAACACCATTTACTAGAACTGTAGATTTTTAATATAAGGAAATAGTTTTCCTTCACTTTTGGCAGAATCCAAAAAGGAGGCACTGTTGATTCAATTTCGTTCCAATTTATGAGGATAGCAGATCCAAAGCCTGCCAAGGAAGTCCTTGGAGGTGACTTGGGCATCTCAAAGCAAATAGATCTTTCTTACCCTGTGAGCTAATCAGAAGGGCTCTGGGCTGGGAGTTAGAAGCCCCAGGTTCCAATCTTGCTGCTGACATTTTACTAGCTGCGTGATCAAGTCCCATAGCTCAGTATCTTCATCTTCAAAATATAGATTCCATTAAAATACCTAGAGGACTCACTCAGAGGATGCTCTGGAAAGGCTCAGAAGATACTGTAGCAAGAGCTCAGTAAATCTTCAAAAGCTACATAAACAGCGGCTACTAACTATCCCCATTAAGCTTTACAGCTCCACAGTAAATAAAGATCCAGAGAGATACAAAAACAGATCAGTATCAGTCCTGGGAGGAAATGCCTGGAGGCTAGTGAATGAGAAGAGGAAGCTTCTCACCAGCTGGCTGGCTATTAGATAGATGATCAGCATGATTTGGCCAAGCGCTAGCTACTCAAATATAGGAGTAATAAACATTGATTAAGTGCCTGGGATGCGCCCCGGACCATGCTAAGGGCTGGCGAGCCAAAACAGAGCCAAAACATAAACCCTGCCCTCAAGAAGCCAACAAATAGGAGCAGGAGATCAATAACTGGAAGTAAATAAAAGAGGGGAAGGCACTAGAATAAAGAAGGCCTCCTATAGAAGACAGGATTTTAGTTGAGACCTAAGAAAGAGAAATGAAAAGGAGAAAAATCATTTCAGACATGGGGGACAGCCTGAGAAAAGCCAAGGGGGGGGGGGGGGGGGGGGGGGAGATGGAGTATCTTGTTCATGGAATGACCAGGCTCCCGCAATCCAAGAGTGTGTGTAAAAAGACTGGAAAGGGAAGGAAGGCTAGCTTTGAATGTCAAATCAAGCAATTCGTAATTTAATCCCAGAAGTGATAAGGAGCCCCTGGAGCTTATTAAGTGGGGTAAGGGGTACCATGGTCACACTACTACTTTAGAAAAATCACTTTGGGGGCTGAATGGAGGATGGGATAGAGGGGAAAGACTTGAGGCACAAAGCTAATGCAATAATTTAAGATGGAGACTCTACCTGGGTAGTGACTGTGTGAGAAAAGATGGGGTTATGTTAAAAGGCAAAATAGCCAAGCCACAGCAACAGACTGGCCAGGGGAAGTGGTGAGGGGTGGGAGAGAATGATGGAATGGTGTCCTGATGCCCCAAGCAGCTAGTACAGCACCCATTTAATAAATGCTTGATGGCTAGAATATAAACTCCTTAAGGACAGGGGCTTAAAAAAAAAAAAAAAAACTCTTTATTCTTAGTATGCTCTGCCTGGCACACAGTAGGCCCATAACAGAGATCTATTTGATTGAATTTTTAAGTCATGGCCAAAAGAATCCAATAAAAGGGATGAACCCAAGACCAGTAATACACATTCACTGCAATCTTCATAATGAGCCTGCAATGGGCAGGGTAGAATCACAGAAACAAAAAGCTGTTAGTTCTAAAAATATATTTCCAAGCTCAAGTTCCTACAAAAGAGGGACAAGCTTATGGTCCCCAAGAATTTTTGATTAGCCTTCTTGTTATCAGAATTCAAAATGTACTTATTGCCTGGGAATGGTTATCAGTACCTTTACTTACCTTCCTGGTAGTATAAAGTTACTTTACTTCCCATGAAAAAATCTAATTATGCAACCAAAGGGAAAAAATCCAAGCCCTGCATGTGACTGTTAATAAGTACTGGCATTTTATTTTCCCATTTTTCTCTCTTCCCACCTCCTTCACCAGACCTTATAATTAATGTCAGGCCTTAATTTCTACCATTTCATCTCCTTCTTTAGTAGTTTAAGAGACACATTAAGGCCTTTTTAAAGAAATGTCAAAACCTTTATAATTTTATATAAAAAAGCTGCGACACAAAAACATTCATTTTATAATCCTCGTTTCCAAGGCTCAAAGCAGTATCCCAAGGTTCCCTGAGCCCTTTAATAGAAAACTCCACCCACACAAATGTAATTTTAAAAATCTGAATCATAAAGATTCTATGGGATGGCATTTAGCTTTAAATGTTCACTTCAATTAAAATCAAAAGTACTTCCTGAAGACCCAGGGCCCGAGTCCATAGTCACTTATTGAATGAGAAAAAATGTAGAGGTGGAGGGATAGTAGAAAATCTAACCCAGCCCCTTCATTTTACAGGGGAGGAAATTAAGTTTTAGAAAGGGGAAGTCTTATGGGAACTAAACAGCAGAATCCAAATCAATGATTCTGACTCCAAAGCCCAAAGCTGATACAAAATTGGTCCACTGTATCACAACTCCCATCTTAAGAAACTAATCATTGAATCCAAAGTAGCTCCCAGAGGCAGTTGGGGGCCGGAGGAGAGAAGGGAGAGGAAGGCACCTTGGAAGGAATGAGAACTTTGGGTTTCACTCTCAGCTCTGCCATCAGAAACTTGGAAAATGTTGCTTCATGCATCTTAATCTCAGTTTCCTCAATTGGAAAATTGGGCTGGATAGTCTTTAAGGACCCTTCCAGCTCCACAATCCTAGGAAATGAGTAAAATATTATAGAGTCCATTTCTTAATGATTTAAAAAATAAATTCTTGATTTCAGAATAAAGGAAGCAATTGATCCATAAGCACCTGTTAATCTTCTATGTGTTGGGTATAGGAATGATATAAGGACAATAAATTTCCTGCCCTCAAGAAGTCTACATTTGAATTAAATCTCTTAAAATGAACTTGCCTGGCTTTTTTTTTTTTTTTTTGGTAGCTTTGAACTGGTCTTTATTTTATCAGTTTCCCCTGGAAAAACAAATAAAAGAAACTAACATTTTACTTAGGTATGATACATTTTTAAAAAGGGAGTCTCTACACTCTACATTGTGGCAAGTGAGCCAGCCAAAACTCCAGGAAACAGGAGGGAGCCTTCTAGCTCATCAAGTACATCTCTGGCTTTATCATCTACCAGAGATACTTCTTTCCTGAAGTCTGCCCTCCAAACAACCCCTACGGGAAGGCCCCAGACATTCTCATCTCAAAGGAGCTTTACCTGGTTTCAGGGCACCCCTACCTCCTCACCACTAGCTTTTGCCTTTACTTTGTTAATCACTTCCCAAAATCTCTTGCAAAAATAAATACACTTAAAAGGAAAAGTATTAGAAACCCAACCTAACACTATAATTTCAAAGCAATGCAAATATCAGGTCTCTAAAGGATGAATGTCAATATTAATAAGAGTATCAATAATTATAACTAATGATATTTGTAATTATTAATAGAATTAATAAGTTAGCACCTAAATGATCACGTTGTTTACTCAGAATCTTCACTAGACTGAGAGTAAGGTAGAGCTTCAAAAGCACCCAACATGACCACAGGAAAGGGATTCTTACCCCTTAACCTTCTTGTGCCATGGGCCCATCTGGTAGTCTGAGGAAGTCTGGACTGACCTTGTGGCTAAATGATGGTTTTAAATGCATAAATTAAAATATATAGGGATGTAAAGGAAAGAGTTATCAAAAACAAACTTTTTTTTTCAAAGTTCAGATTCCTCTAAAATCTATCCATGAACTCCGGACTAAGGAATTTTTTCTACAGGGGAATTTATTCCATCAAGAGGATCGGGCCAGCTTCTCAGAAGATCTCATTCATTTAAAGTAACAAAGGGGAAGGGAAATCTGAATTAAGGAAAACTCCAAGTTTTGGTTTAAATTGAAATCCCTCTCCTTAACCCAGTAATAAAAATACAATTGAGACTATAATGTTAATTTTGATAATTGAATAGCAATTGATTTGGGTGACAAAATTCTTCATTGCCACTCTTTTTGGGTATAGGAGTGATATAAAGTGCTCTTCTGCAGAGGTCGTCCCAGATGTTTAAATGGCCAAAGTCTTCCAATTCATCCAGAGCCATCTCCAGTCATCTTGTTCTATGTCTGGTGATTGG
This sequence comes from Antechinus flavipes, assembly GCF_016432865.1. Taxonomy (NCBI): domain Eukaryota; kingdom Metazoa; phylum Chordata; class Mammalia; order Dasyuromorphia; family Dasyuridae; genus Antechinus; species Antechinus flavipes. Next base: position 25,932,735 of record NC_067400.1, read on the forward strand.
ACCCAGATGGCTCTAGAGGGAAAGTGAGGCAGGTAACCTTGCACAGCCCTCCTCCAGTTCAATTGCATGTCATGGTACCACCTACCTCCCAGATGTTATGGTCCTCTTAGAGAACAAAGGACAAACAATAACAACAATAAGCAAGATCAACTGTAAAGTAGCACCTTTTTGAGCATAAGCAGTTAATAGGAGACAATAATGTTAAAAGTTTGTTATTGTCTCCTCCAGGAGACTCAAACACAAGTTGGCCGGTTTATGATAGCCGGAGTCATGGCATCCCATGGTCAGCTCAGCTAAGGTAGAAATGGCTCAGTACTGGATGGCTGGTCTCTAGATCACCAGAACATTCTGGCTACACCAGCCAAGGGATTACAATCGACACCAAAGAAGTCTCCATTTTCCTTGCTAGCAAGTCACCTGAAAAGATGATTTAGTTAGAAGCTGTATCCAAGTCCAGCTCCCTTTCTTTATCCAACCCCACAAGAACTAAAGCTACAAAAGTAAATGAAAAAGGTGACTACCCATTTGATTAAACCATATTGTGGGAAATACCTCAAAGGCCAGTTTTTTTTAAAGTCAATTTTATTCAATAATATTCAATGTTATTCTATTTTATTCAATAATGATGATGATAATGACTAATGATGAAGATAACAATTAGCACTTATAAAATATACAAAGCACTTTTCACAGATTATCTCATTTGATATTCACAACAACTCTGGGAGGTGGGTCCTATTATTATTCCCATTTTATAGATGAGAAAACAGAAGCAATAGCTTGCCCAGGGTCAGTTATCTAGTGTGTATCTGAGAAGGGATGCAAACTCAGATTTTCCTGACTCCAAGCCCAGTATGCTACTCACTGTGTGACCCAAATACAGGGAACTGCACCGACCACTGAGAATATAGAGAGGAAAAACAAGATAATCCTTAACCTCAAAGAACTCATGTATTAACATTCATTCTATGAATCACCTACCCAAACAAAGACAGAACACACTTTGCTTCTGGAATGTTTACTAGATGTCAATATCCTCCATACAAAGATAGGTGGGAAATCAGAATTAACAGCAATGGGAAATTACATGAGGGACCCTTCCGACTTGGTCCTCAGCTTTTCAGAGATGCCCATTTTGTAAAGTAGGGTCAGACTACTTCCATCAATGCTCCTCAGATAGCATCACTCACAATTACCCAGAATTTGAAGCAGCATGGCCTAGTGGATGAACTGCTGGATTTAAAATCAAGAAGACCTGGATTCAAATCTCACTTTTGACACTGGCTGGCTATGTGCCACTAACAAGTTACTTTGGGTCTTGATTTCAGTTTCTTCATCTTTTTTAAAAATAAAAAAGGGAGAGGGCTTAAATGAGAGAGTCTTCAGAGTTTTCCAATTCCTAATCTGTCATCTTCTGATGTTCCACATTCTTTTCCATTTATTATATTGTAACCTCAATATTTTCCAGGGGGATAGGAAGTAGGTGGTAGAGGATGTTAATATTTCAAAAGTTCTATTTTGATTTTATAGATTGACTGAATGATATAAATTTTCTACATGGGGTAGACACAAGTCATCGATCATTGGTTAAACACCCGTGTTCCTTGACCAATAGCTCTCAATCTTTTAAAAACAGTGGTATCCTATCAAAATTAGTTAAGACTGCATGTAATTTTTCTAATCTATTCAAATGTGCCTCCAGGATTAAAGTTGTCCCAGGTTCCATATTCAGTGTCAGAGAGAAGTGGACCTAGACCCAAGTCTCTGTTTCCTCTCCCATAAAATCACTGCTTTACAAAACTCCTTAATGAAATATCACCCACTGATCAGAGTGGCAGTGAGGAATTTTGTCACTCATGATCAATTGCTATTCAATTATCAAAATTAACACTATAGTCTCAACTGTTTACTTATAACTTTAACAGTTTTTATTACTGGGTTGAGGAGAGGGATTTCAATTGAAACCAAAAACCACATTGATACTGACCAAATTACTATCTAACTGAATCCTCATATCTTCATGTATAAAGGTAAATAAAAGTCTCTAGTTTATTCTAAACTATAATTTGTCATGAATTTTGGCTAAATGTGGTACCTGCTTTGTCAAGAATTATGCTATTCTAAAAAGAGAGAGTCAAAAACAATCATTCTACTTCCTGCTCTCAAGTAGGGTGGGCACATGCCCAATGCTACTCTTACAGGACTAGAGCAGCCTTGGCATGGACATTCCCAACAAAATTATCATCATTTCAACATCAAGTGCTTAAAGGATATTTTGCATTTAAATCCAGGTTGTCAACAGATCATAAACGACTACAGCTAGGTAACACAGCAGATGGAGCTTTGGGCTTAGAAATCAAGATGACATCTTCTTAAGTTCAAATCTGGTCTCAAGCACTTACTAATTGTGTGACTCTAGGCAACTCACTGAATCCTGTTTGCCTCAGTTTCCTTATCTGTAAAATGAACTGGAGAATGAAATGGCAAACTACTTTAGTATCTCTGGCAAGAAAAGCCCAAATGGGGTAATGAAGAATCGAACATAATCGAAAACAAATGAACAGCTTATACAAATGAAAAATTGTTATAATGTTTATCCTCATTAATAAAAGTCCATCTCAGATGGCTGACCTTCCACTGAGAGGTTCAGTCAGAAAGCCATGGATTAGAAATTGGCCTTACATATCTGTTCCTAGGTAAACCCTATAGGGTCCCGGTGCCCTCAGCCAACCCTCAGGAATCCTATCTGATGCCAAGTAGGTGCCAATCTCTACTGGAAGAGGGAAATTTCCTTAACTAAATGAAGTCACAAGCCTAGCTTAGAGTAGAGTAACAACAAGAAGATATAACTACTGACAGCTAGTGTCATCTATTGTATTACTAAGTGACATGGTCAAGAGGAGGTCTGCCTTGGAGTAAGGGATCAAGTCTTCTCTTTTGCCCATACTGGCTTTGTGGTCCTGGACAAGTCACCTCTCAGTATCCAGGTGACCAGTAACTACAAATCACAGAGAAGCTATTGAGAGCTATCACACTAGAATTTTCCTCATACCAAATAGATCACAAAACTAGATCCAAAAAGACAAGTACTTTAAAATTCTGTGATTCACAAGAGTTGTTACACCTCAACCCACACACAGATCACAACCCCTTAACACCTTAGAAGGTGGTCAGAAATCACAGCAGCAATGTTCTCACTTGAAGCTGCCCTTCTAGAGATAAGCTTTTCAAAGCTGAATGAGGTTTCATATAGACACTATGGAGAACCTTTCATAGTCTGAGCACCCTAAAGATGTTTTGTAAGCAGAGACTTTGAGAAATCAGAGTGGTGCCAAAAACCAGAGGCAGCCAACTGGAAGGAAAGGATCTCAGAAGCTGTCAAGGCCAACCCCCCACTTCACAGATGAGAAAACTGAGGCACAAAGAGAATAATTGACTGGTTATTCTGACTCCAAGTAAGACTGACTCTAAATCCAGCAATTTACTCACTGTATTATGACACACAAGCCAAGTGTTTCTTGATTGGGGGCTAAAGTTCCTAAAAAGTAAATGCACTTCATCATTTGGTATCTTGGACCCTTTTGCCAGGCTAATGAAACCTATGTTCCTGTTCTCAGAAGATGGTTTATAAATGCATAAGATAAACCACTTAGGATTACAAGGGAAGCCAACTAGGTTGAAATAAAATTATCAAGTATTTTAAAAGAAATATACAAGTTCATAGACCTCCGCTTAAGAACCAGTGCTACAGAGAAAGCTAATATTATTCTATCATATAGTAGCTAAGGCTGCACAGTAGAAGGAGATCCCAGCAGACCTTGGGCTGAAGTAAAGATCCGTGGATAGTAAGCCATTATCGTAACATCATTGACTAATATTTCCCAAGTACTGACGTGCTTATTATTGAAGAGAATACATAAACAGGCACTGCCTGCTCTCTGGAGACACAGCAGTAGCTTTAAGAAAATGCAAAAGCCTTGATATCAGGTACTTCTATTACAGAGATAGCCAGTTACAATTTACCCTCAATAACTGATGTGTAAAAGATATGCAGCGTGTTCCATTTCCAGTCTGCAGCAATACAAGTTGGTACAGTGCCTCATCAACTCAGAGATTTGTTTTGTTTTCTATTGAAAAAAAAATACGTTTTTGGTAAAATTTTGTAAAAGATAACAAAATTTTAAAAATATATAAATAAAAAATACTGTTTTTAAATTAAATACTGTGAGTCTAATCTTCATCCTTTTGTTTAGAAAATATCATTTTGAAAAGGTCTAAAAGAGGATAGTGCTCTTGATAGTTTCATCCACAGCTATTACAATGTAAAAATCTGGCAACAGGAATTACATCCTTCTTGAAGACTTGGACATACACATCTCCCAGTTTGAATATGATATTGGGAATTTACTAGCTGGATGACCCCTGACCTTCAGCCTCAACTTCTTCCTGTGTTAAAATAGGGATAATAATGACATCTACCTCTTAGGATTGTGTGAGGATAACATAAGCTATTATTTGTAAAGCATTTTGCAAACCTTAAAAATGATACAGATGTTATCTATTTTTGTATTCCTATCCCTAAAGCAGTCCTTGGCCCACAATTAGGCCACATTGGGGGAAGCACAAGATCCTTCTTGTGTATACTTCCCACAATACTTTGCAAATAGTTCACCCTCAATATAAAGAATTCAGGGCAGATGATGGAGAAGGAGACACAGGAAAAAAAAAAAAAAAAAGAGTAGAAGGAGGAGAATAATTCACACTGGTGACCACAAGAGAGATAAGGAATACAAAGCCATCAGAACACTGAGTGTTCATTCAGTGACTAATCCTGCCTTTGGCAAACTTATGATAGGAGGCCATGGGTGTGGGATAGGGCACAAACACATTGATTTGTTTGGTTTGATGATACTTAAGTATTATGGGAGGAGTCACTGGGAAGTGAAAGTCATGAAAAAGAAAAGTATTAAAATTTACCAAAAAAATAGTTTATCTCAGCACATGTGAGAAAAAAATAAGAAGGACTACTATGTGGCTAATCCCTCCCCTCTTTATCCTCAAAGGAAAAAAAAATGTAAGGGTCAATGCACATTCTTTTCTTAAAGAGATGGATAATCCAAAGTACTAAGTTCAAAGCAGTGATTAAATATCACAAATAGCAGTACTCAAATAAGGACTATTTGGTTCTGAGCAATACAGAAACCATCTTAGAAATTATCAGTCAGAGTAAGAGAATCTTAGGACTACCACCTCCTACACTGCTGCCCCCAAGGAGAAGAGTCTAGTGGAGTTGTTTTTATGCAGGGTGTGGGATTTTACTGGAGACTAATGCTGAGCCTAATGAGGCAGCAGAACTGAGACAAGATGGGGGGCGGGGGGAGAGTGATCTGTCTGCTAACAGGAGCACAGAGCATGGCAAGCAAGAGACTTAGTTTCAGGTCTAATAAAATTTGCTTGTGTGTGTGTGTGTGTGTGTGTGTGTGTGTGCTGAAGATGCTCCAAGGAGGCTCCAAATAGAAGGGTTCAGGTCCCAGTTTTAAAGAAAATTGAAGAAAATGTCTGCTGCTTTTGAGGATTGAGCTTCCTGACCTAGTAAGCACTTTTTTGGCACTCAAATTGTCTTGATGATGCTGATGAAAAAGACTTCAAAAAAAAAAAAAAGACTAGAAAAGGATAAAAGCCAACAACAAATCTATGTGAACTTAAATTAACACTAAGAGACCAAGCTGTATCAGATGATACAATGCATATGTTTTTATCTTGAGGCAAAGAAAATAAAGATAGCAGATAAAAATATTCATTTCTAAATAAAATTATATATTATAATGATTATAAATATGTTATATTATGCTTATCACTATATTAATAATAATTATATTTTGCAAAGTATGAGATGTTATACAAAATATATATTTCAAGGTAAATTAAATATTTTTTATAAACAATACATATGTAAACATACTATATCTGTGTGTACATACATATGGGTATATACATTCACACACATACTTAATAGATATATATGATATATATTCATATCTATTGGTGGTTTAGCTAGGACAGATAAATAAGACAAATCTCTTCAACTGCTGAATCTGGCCCTTTCAGTGCTGAGTTCTTAGAACATGGTCCAGCAGATAAAGCTAGTGGTCAGTTAAGATGTGAATCTGATTCCTTCCTTAGACACACTGGCAGCTTCATGCTGGACAGATCATTTACCATCACCCACTACCACCCCTGCCCCAAGACTCAGTTTCATCTATAAAATGGAATAATCAAAGCACCTTTACCTCATAGGATTGAAGTAGAAATTAAATGAGTAGTGAAACATTGTAAAAATTTTAAAGCTATAAAAATGTGAATTATTAGTTTTAATAATTATATAACAGCAACAGTATATCTAAATTGCAGAGGAAATATGAAGTAACTCAGAGCTTTGGGAGCCCTAATATTTACAACACAGTATTGCAAGCATATTACCCACAATGACCTGCAAGCAAGCAAGAAGAAGGAAATCACTCAGTTACAAAAAAAAAAAAAAGAAAGAAAGAAAGAAAGAAAAAAAGAAAAAAAGAAAAGGAAAAAAAAAGAAAAACAACTGATTCTGGAATCAGCTTTTCTGGTTCAAATCCCATCTCTGACACATATTCCCCGTGTGATCTCAGTATTATCACTTTTCTCATCTGTAACATTTAAGAGGCTGGACCAGATGGCCTCTATAGTCTGTTTTCAGCCCCACACGTGAGATCCTAAGGAGAGGGAGGATTATGAAAGGAAGTGAGCTGACCCTGGATTCAGAGGGATGAAAGATATGCAACATGAATGAGGCACTGGTACCCACAGAATTACAAAAGGCCAAGGGAAAGGCCAGTAGCATATTGGGTGGAGCCTCTTGAGAGGGTTTCACAGGAGAACACAGCTGCAATGGGTACTGATGAATGGAGTAGCAATATAGACATCCAACAGATAAATATCATGGGACAGATTTAACCCAATGAGTATTTACTGAATTTTCGTACTGGATTCAGTATTGTCTTAGACTGTCTGGGTTAGGATTCACAGCCTTAAGAAGGTCACAGTCTTTGGATAAAAAAAGTGGAAGGAACACTTTGGCCAAGGACAAGGTAACAAATTGTTAGGATTTCAATGAAGTTAGAATTAAATCAGATTCTCTTTAGAACAGAGAACAAAGAGGAAAATGTTACAAGGAATATGGGGCCAAATACGAAGGGCTTTGGATAATAAGATGAACAGCCTGGACTTGGGAAAGGAAAAGACAGCCACTACTGGGTTTTCAAGCAGGTAATTAGCATGATACAGATCTGGAAGAAGTGCATCCGGGATCCTTTATGATTTTTATACTTTAGGGCTCCTATCTACTCTTTGTTTCTTGTTCACACAAGGTGGGATGGAAAAGGAAAGAAATGAAAAGCAGACACTTTTAGAGTACTGAGGACCATTACGGCCAGGATTTCAGAATTAGAAGAAAACCTGGCCTCTGAAAACCAGAGATACCAAGAGCTAGTTCCAAAGAGCTCCTCATATCCACTTTGGATTTCAGTGTGTAGTACCTGGTACATCAAAAAGGCTGTTTTGAAGGGGACTCAAGGCCATCATAGTCCTAAACCCCAGAATCCCAGTGTTACATTGGACTGGAATAAACTCTGCTCTCAAAGAGCCTAAGATGAGATGCCTGGGCCTTTTCCTCACATAGGGTATCTCCTGAGTGTGCCTCATGACACTGCCATCTTAGGCTGTGACTCCAAGAAGACAGCCCTGAGATCAAAATCACCACTTTAAAAAGCTTCAGTGCTTACTAGGTGCCAATCACTTAGCTAAAAGCTAGGGAAACAAATACAAACAAACCAGATGGGCCCTGCCCTCAAGCAGCTTACATTTTGATAGAGAAGGCAACCAATTTAGGGAAGTGGTAGCTAGGGAAAGATATATAAAGAGAGGGAAGTCAGGAGAGTGATTGGATTAATAGGACAACTCCCTGAGAAGGTCTTGCCAGGAAAGGTAATATTGATTTAATTACTGCTTTCAGAGTTACAGTTGGAAGTTGGACAGAGGAGAAAAGAGGTAAAATGCTTACCAGAAGCCACATCACTTTATCTCCCTGACTCAGAGTCAATAACTGCTCAAGCAGAAACCAACCCCCACTCTCCATCTCTCCCGGCACACCTGGATATTCCCATCCACCTCAGTTCTAATTCTGAAAGCTCCTGACCTCCTAAACCCTCCTCTTCTTTTGGATCCCCTGGATAATCTACCCCCCTCCCCATTATCAACAAGCACCCTTCATCCTGAATCTCAAGCTTATACTATTGCAATGACGTTTGAATTTGTAGGGCATACTCTCATGCTTTTTAACTTTTGTGTATGTTAACATCTATTCATATGTTAATATCACACCTATGACAGATACACTGTTCTCTACATTCTCACAATCTAAAACAAGTATAAAACAAAACGAATCACAAAACTGCTTGCTAAGTTAACTGATAAATATGTAGACATATATTGGATTTAACATATATTTGAACATATTCAACATGTCCTGGCTTACCTGCCATCCGGGGAAAGCGGTAGGGGAAAGGAGGAGAAAATTTGGAATACAAGGTTTTGCAAGGGTCAGTATTGAAAAATTGCTCGTGCATATGTTTTGTAAATAAAAAGCTTTAATAAAAATATTAAAATGGGTATACTGATAGTAGAATTTGAGCCCCTTTAGAAAAAGAAATATCTTTTTGGCAGATGTTTGAAGGATGAAGTGGAGATGGGAGAAATTGGTGTCAGAGAGACCTTTTAGGAGGCTATCAAAATAGTTTGGATAAAAGATGGATCAATGTATTAGCCATGTGAACTGAAAGAAGGGAATGGAGAAATGGTATATTGTGAAAGTAGAATGAAAAAAAAGAAACTGATTAGATTTGGGGATTGAGAATAAAGAAAAAGTCAAAGATAATTCTCAAAGTGCAAACATGAGTGTTAACTTGAAAAATGTCAGTACTTTTAACAGAAATGGGAAAGTTTAAATAAAAGGAGATTTTTTGCGGGGGAGGGGGAACAAAACTGCTTTCTAGATAAATGAGTAATGGAGAAATTGACAATAGAGACATTTGAGGACACTTGAGGCAAAAATTATGGCAGAGATGGGTAATGAAGGGGAATATTTTACTACCAGACACATCCATGACATGCTTCTTATTTCAGCACATAGAGAAATACAAAATGTAATGAAGGCACAGTCCCTGCTTTCAAAGGAGCTAATGGAGAATGGATGGGAGACAATGAAGATAGAACATTCCAAGCACAGACAAATATTTTTTCCCCATTTCTTCCTTTCCTTCTTTTTTTGCTGAGGCAATTGGGGTTAAGTGATTTGCCCAGGATCACACAGCTAGGAAGTCTTAAGTGTCTGAGACCAGATTTGGACTCGGGTTCTCCTCAATTCAGGGCTGGTGCTCTATCCACTGCATCACCTTAGCTGCCCCCTATACAAATAATTAAAGCCAAGGACAAGAACAGAATAAAGACTGGATCCTTGAGTTAGGTCATTTATATTGGAAACTCCAAGATAAGAGATATTCTTGATCCATGCAGCTCAGCACCTTCTCTGTAACATATAGTATTAGATAGTCATCTAGAACACTTAAATAACTTGATCTAGGTCACACAGCTAGTATGGGTCAAAGGCAGGATCTAGATTCAGGTCTTCCTATCTCCAATGCAAACTCTCAATTATGCTACTCTGTTTCTAGAAAAAAAAATTGCTAGAATGCAAAAATCAAATATATTAAGTGCCTGAAAGAGGTTCAATAGAATATTCTATATTAAAGGTATCTTTAGACTAGTGGGAACCCACTCTACAAGTCTCTTACCCAATCTCCCAATGATACTTTGCTTTTCAAGTACCAAATTTCTGACTTTTACTACTTCATACACCAAACCCCTAATGGGGTTTTTAATGGCCCTAAGACTCAAATACAAAAACTCAAACCCAGAGCTGGGAATTTAGAAAGTACTTCATATAATCTCCTCATTTACAGAAGAGGAAACTCAGACCCAGAGAGATAGCGTGATTTGTCCAAAATTGCACAGGTAGTAGCAGATGGGCCAAATTTCTATCCAGGTTATCTGCCTGGAAATCCAAGTGTTCCTTCCACTATAATAGGATTCCAATCGAATTTTGTTCCAAAAGTACAGTGTGTATAAGGGATTGACTATAATCCTATTGGCTGAAAAACAAACTAGCACCATTTTTTCAGACTGAATTTTTCCGTATTTTTTAAAAGAGAGTTTATACAATTATCTCCCTTTACTTCATCTAGTCAAACCACAAAAGAAAGATTAAATTTAAACTACAGAAAAGCTTGAGAGCATTATGCACCAAGGATCCTCCTGGGTAGTTCCTTATTGACTCCTCTTGACAGAATGCATTTTTACAGAGGCAGAGAAAAACCAAGGCATAATCTACTGAAAACACATAAACCAGGTTGTTCACAAATCTAAATAAATAAACGAATGAAAAATAAACAAGAAGCACTGTTCCAGAATTGCAGCTAACAGTGAGCTAGCTGCACATGGGCTACCCAAACACTTTGGCCTAATTTTGCAATGCTGCTTCCATTGCCCTGTTGTAACTATTACAATATCCCAATTCAGGAGGAAATAACAGATTCAATGAAAGGCTGGGCTTTAAGTCCACCTAACTCAAAACTTTTTCAAGATCTATTTCTTCCCCTTCTGCTCCCATTTCTGTCCTACAAATCCCCCCCAATACCAGTCTGCATCATGCTAAGTTCCCCTATCTCGCTTCACAAATGAAGGAACAAAGATGAGAAAGAAAATCAAATCTATATTCAAAAATCCAATAGTGCAAACAGGAAGAAAGCACCAATTCATTAATTAAGAGCTCAGTCATCAAATTCTGGCAGCAGCTGTTAAGGAGATTTAGTTAGCTGGGCAGAGGGAGGAACTGGGGTCCCTCCTTGGTTGGTTGGTTTTGCTTTCAAAGCTAAATCAGATCCAGAGTGTTGAGGAGGAACCCACAGAAGAGTGCTTATGAGTGTCCTCACTTGAGTTCAGAATTTTTAATGGGGTGAGGAGAGGGGGAGAAAGAGGGCTCACTTTGCTCGATCGAGGAACTCAGCCAAGGAATCCAAGAGCACCTACAGCCCTCCCCTTTCCTTCCTCTTCTATACTTTTATGAAAATCTATTTCTAAAGCACCAGTTGGACTTCTAAGATAAGTTTGGTGCAACCTGATATGCGGAAGCAAGCCGGAAAGAAGCTGGTGACTAATAAATCCCCACCCCTCATACCAACAATAACTCATGGGTCAATTCACCCAGTTAAAAAAGAAAGGGGGGGAAAAACCAGTCAAAAGCCAGAATGCAAAAAGCAAGATCTCTTCAGAGTCCAGCCGAGCCCACAGATGGATGGTGCCTATAGCTATGAAGTTTCTATTTGCAAAAAATACCTTATTTTCTTCTAATTTGGTCATCGCAAACACGTAGGCAAATGGGTGGGTTTAATTTTCTCTTCAGCCTCTCTCTCTCTATATATATATATATATATTAATTAGAAAAAGCATCCAAAAGAACTAAAGTGATCTAAAGGCATTGCTTTAATGTGTCTCCATAACAATCTTCAATAAGATTCAAGCCAATATTTATTAAGCAACTAGTTGGTGTGAAAACTGGGACAGGGGAGATGAGGACATTAACCAAAACAATCCCTGCCCAGGGAGGCAATATACTTAAGGTATATTAGACAGATTTTCAGTCAACAAATTCTTTACAGTCAACAAACTATCTGTGCCCAGATACTATAGAAATCCTGGAAATAAAAACAGAAGGGAAAATTCAACCCAGACATTCAAATTAGGAAACAATGCGTAATTATCTAGATGCATACAAGCTATAGCCAGAGTATGCAAGGGTAATTTGACAGTTATTTTGCAGGAAACACTATCTCAAAAGATTCCAGACAAATTCTAGACTCCTTAGTTTAAGTAACACTAGATATGAAACAGCTAAAAAGTAACTATAGTTTAAGACTTTCAAAGTCTCCAAAGGTTAAATGACTTTCCCAATAGGACTATTTACCATACATAGTGTTTATTTTGAATCCATGCATTATTTATGTGATTTTGACACTTCCATTAGATATATTGATAGATAGAAGCTGAGTGAATCTATGGTGTGGCTGGGATTGGTATTTGCTGAGGCTGGAAAAGTGATCAATTGCACTGAGTCCAGAAGAAACATTTTTTGAAAATAAGCCATATGGGATGCACCAAATGCAACCAGTGAAGGTAAACAAGTCATTAAGTGTCGTCTGGCATATACACTGTGAACATTCCAAGCTTCTCCAATCCATCTGCACTGACACAATCCACAGCTGATTCCCTGTTTGCTTAGACCAGGGGATCAGGACTTCATTTTGAAAATTTCAACTACTAGCTAGATCAGTTTCCATCAACTTTGTGGCAATGACCTCTTTCTACTCCCCCAAATTTCCTTAACATCACTCTTGAAAATACTGATCCTATCTGAGAGGGTATGAGTAGACAGAGTCTTTTGGAAAGGGCACTTCTATGAATGAGAACTCAACCTCTTCCTCACCTACTGCATGCAAACCACTAGGTTCCCTTTTCAAGGCTCAACTCAAAGGTGACCTTCAACAAGGGGACATACTCCCCTTGGCCAGATGTTAGTACTCCTTCTGCTTGTTCGTTTTTTTTTTCTTTAATTTGTATATAACTCAAATTTTTATATATGGAGTATTTACCTATCTGTATACCTAGTTATCTCCTCATTCCCCCAAAGTAGATAGAATGGAAGGTCCTACTGGGCAGGCAGGGACTGCTTGTTTTTGCTCTTCATATACTCAGAATATAGTAAACATCTCATAGCATTAAAAATAAAGAACTGGAAGAGATTAAGAGGTTATGTGAGTCCAACATCCCCATTTACAGATGAAAAAAAAAAACTGAGTTTAAGTTAAAGTTAAGTTAAAAATAGTTTAAGTCACTTGCTGGTAAATGTGGAAGGTAAGAAGATTTTAGTCTAGCTCTTCCTGACTGCAAGTCCAGGAACTCCACAATATCATAGTAACAAATGTTTGTTAAACTGATAAAACTTGGAATTCAACTAGGAAAGCATAATATGGTATTATGAACCCTTCTCCCCCCTCCAAGAATTTCAAGTTAATCAATCCAAGCAGTCAAATCCTGGTAGAGCCACTTCCAAATCTCACATAGGTCAAGCCACTTCATGTCTCTAAAGCTCAGTTTCCCTACTGGGCCAGATAATCTCTCAGACCCCTGCCAGCTTTAGATCTCTGCTTATGATATAATGTAAAGGGCAAAGTATCTCAAGTCCAGGGCAGAAACTCAAATCTGCTTACCCTCTGCTTAAAATCTGCTTACTCTCTCTGGCTTGAAAAAGATAAGGGGCTTGAACTAACTTGATCTTTAAGGAAAGACCTTTCCAGCTTCAGATCAAAAATCCCATTAGAACCCACAGACGGACTTTGTAAGTAACCTGCCAATGACAATATCCGAAGCTACTTGAAATACAGGAATGCTGGGAGGGATGGTCCCATTTCTTAACAGGTAAAAGAGGGCAAGGAGATATGACAGGAGAGTGAGTTATATTGATGCTGAAGGTCAAAGGCGGTGCCTCGGTCACCAACACACCCATGACTGTGTCCTAAATCGGAGGCAGAAAGGCAAAATTTGATCGGGGACTGTGCTCGCAGGCGGTCGGGCTGGATGTGTGCTCCTGTGCCGGACAGAAAGAGACAGAGACAGAAAGAGAGACAGACAGACAGACAGAGTCAGAGAGAGACAGAGTCAGAGAAAAAGTCAAAGACAGAGGCAGAGAGAGAGAGAGAGAGAGACAGAGAGACAGAGAGACAGAGACACACAGAGAGAGTGTGTGTACATTCCGCAAATTCGCTGCCTCCCAGGCCGGCCCCGCTCCGCCCCCGGGGCCCCCAGGTACCTTGTAGCTGGGCGGAGAGGGCCTCCTGGTGCTGCTGGTACTTGAGCGCCACCGCCTCGGCTTTGCGCAGCTGGCTCTGCAGCTCGTAGTAGAGCATGGCCCCGTAGAGGACGCCGAACACCACGGTGAGCAGCAGCAGCGTTTGGAAGATCCGTTTCTGTTTTCGGGAGCACATCCCGTTTCCCATAGTCCCCGCTTTGGCCCCCCGAGCCTCCTTCTCCTCCACCTCCTTCTCTTCTGCGCCCCAAGCGCTTCAACAGCTGCAGCCGCCGCAGCAGGAGGGGGCTGCAGCACCCGGCAGCAGAAGCAGCATCGGGCACGGGTCCGAGAGAAGGGAGGAGGCGCAGGCGGCGCAGGACCCCCAGGCACAGCGGCGCGCGATCGCTTCAGCCCCCTGGCACTGAGGGGCGGGCTGCCATCTACGTCGCCACCGCTACCGCCGCGACCGCTCCAACTCCAACTCCTTGGGGCAGCGGCGGAGCAGCAAACTTTTCCTGAGTGCGCTCTCCCCGAGTGCTGTCGCCCGCGCGGGGCCCCTTCGCATGCTTCGGTGCCGGCTGCCCAGCCTGCTTCGGTCTCTGGTCCGGCGGAGCCGAGGGGGCGGCCAACCGCCGCTTCCCTGCACCCGCGGGATCCGGCCGAAGCGGGTTGCTGGCAGGTTGGGCTGGGCTGGCCGGCAGCACACAGGTCAGGGTCCGGACAGGCCGGCTCGGACTCCGGGCGCTACTTTGTTGCCACCTAAAGGAGGGTGAGAGTAGGACAAAGAGAAGCGAGGCTGGTCCCGGTCCGCTGGCCGGCTCCTTAGCCCGGGCGCATCGCTGCTGGGCTAGGCTAGAATGCGGGGCACGGCGCGCCTGGGCCAGGAGGGGGTGACCACTGCCGCTTCGACCGCTGCCTCTGGCCGGGCCGGGGCCACCATAGCCTCCCACTCAACTTACGTGTCACCCACCAGCCCCGCTCCTCCGGCCAACGGGATTCCGGGAGGAAGTCCCGCGCGCGGCTCGGCGCTCATTGGGCTGGTCCGAGCGGCCACTCCCTCCCTTTGGGGAGGCAGGGCCCAGCTCCATTGGGCGCCCGCTTTGTCTGTCTGGCCGGAGGGCTCTGGCGGCCCGCCCCCCGCGCTGGCTGGAGGGGGGCTACTTCGCTTGGAGAGGTGGAAAAAAGCTGGAACTGCGGGGTGCCCACGTGGAGCCTGTCCCGGGTGGGAGGAGGAGGGCGAACAGAGGGGACTTTTAGCTGTCGCTGGACAGGGGCATGGAACTAAGCGCACGTGTGTGACCGTGTGGGTGTGTAATTGTGTTTATTATGTTTGTGGTCCAGACGCCGACACATGAACCGCGGGCACTGTGAATGAGTGTGCGCATCCCAAGTGTGAGCACACGTGGAAGGGAAGGAGGGGCAGAGGGCGTGTGGCAGACACCCAAGTGCCCAGAGGACACTGGCTGGGGAATGCAGGGCCCTCTCTGCCTTCTACACACAGTGTGTAAATGCTGCACTCACACGTGGAGTGCGATATCTTCGGAACCTACATCCTCAGATGGGATCTGGCGTGTGATACACACATGCGGATTATGTACTACATAAGTCTAGGTGTGTGCATCCCCGGATCCAGGTGAACTGGAAGTGCCGTGTCAGCTATCTACAGAGGCCCTTGGAAATCAGCCTGTTAGTGAAGAGAGGATTGAAAAAAAATGAGAGAGAGAGAGAGAGAGAGAGAGTCTGAGAAGAGACAGAGAGATTGTGAGACAAGAGTATGAGAGAGAGAGAGACAGAGTCAGAGGCAAATTGTATGAATGTAGGTGTGTGTGTGTGAGAGGGAGGGAGGGAGGAAGGGAGAGAGAGAGAGGAGAGAGAGAGAGAGAGAGAGAGAGAGAGAGAGAGAGAGAGAGGAGAGAGAGAGAGAGAGAGAGAGAGAGAGAGAGAGAGAGAGAGAGAGAGAGAGAGTGAGTGCTCTTGTTACCCAGAGCTTCCCCACCCCCAATAGAACGATTTTTAAAACAAACTTCACTGGCTGAAATGAGTTTATATTCCCTTCCTCATGTATATTTATTTTATTAGTGGTGAGAAAAGCAAGTCATTGAAACATTTCTAAATTACATTGTAAAGGAGAGGAGTATCTATTTAGATAAAAATAATTGAAACATTAGCAAAACTGGGAAGCATTCACTACTTCAAAAAGAAAATCAAATCTGCAGTGCAGGCATATTTTGAGATGTATATGGGGAAGGGGAATTCAGGTTATGCATACCTATAAAATGATAATTATGTTTCTGCCCTTGACCTAAATTCTAAGGAAAGTGAGCTATTTCCCAGATGCTTCCTTATTATTAGTGAAATTCATTATATGCCCCATCATTTTAATTACACTCTGGCAGGATTTTACTATTTATCATTAATTGTTTGTTGTGAGCACTAGGAAACTGTTTGGAACACAAAGGCAATTTGTTGTCATTGTTGGATTGTGTTTGACTGTGACCCATTTGGAGTTTTCTTGGCAAAGATAGTAGAGTGATGTGCCATTTCCTTCTCCAGCTCATTTTACGGATGAAGAAACTGAGGTAAACTTGATTAAGTGATTTGCCACAGGGTCACAGCTAGTAAGTGTCAGGCTGGGTTGAATTCAGGAAAAGTCTTCCTGATTCCAAGCCTAGTGTTCTAACCACTGTGAAAGCTATCTGCCAAATATTTTTTTTTAAGTGTCTACTTAATAAACAAACAAATAAAACACTAAGTGTGCAGTGTTAAGCACTGGAGATGCAATGAATTAAAGGAAAATGGAATCTTGCCTTCAAGGAATTTACAATCTAAAGGGAGAGACAGAAGTCAGAAGAATGGCAGTGACTGGATTCTAAAAAGTACCCAATGCCGGAGCATTTTGCTCTGTATTTGTAACTAGGAAAAGCAGCAAATGCAAAGTGGAGTGAACTGAGAATCCAGGTTCTGCCCTTTATAAAGGAAGGAATTAGGAGCCCTCCTGAACTCCATGCTTCAGACCTCCAGAAAGGAAAGGAAGCTGAAGAGGTGGTGGCAATTAAGTTAATCAAGTTGAATTAGGGTCATGGGAATGAGACTAGTTAAGTGATGAGTTTATCCTGGGAGGAATGGAGTTGAAAACAGGGCAGTAGGTGCAAAGAAAAGTAAATTGAGAATCTGGTTTCTGCCCTCTGTGAAGGAAGGCATTGGGAGGACTATGAATGAAATCCTATGTTAGATGCTAGAAATAAAAAGACCAAAAATTAAAAAGAAGAAGAAGTCCCTTTCTTCAAAGAGCTTACATTCTCCTTTGTGGAAGAGAACATGTAAACAGGTAAATGTAAAGTAACATACCGTTATCTCAAGAGAGGGGGAGTAGTAATAACTGGAAAGGTCAGCCAATCAATTAACAAAAATTTATTAAGTTCTATGTACTAATAATTAGGCCCAGATTTGGAACAGGAAAACTCTTGTGTATAATACAATACTTGAGTAAAGCTTTGAAGGAAGTTAAGGACATCAAAAGATGCACTGAAGAGAAAGAGCTTATAGAAGACATAAAATGTGGGGACCTAGCACGGCATGACCTTTTTGTCTGAAATGTACAGTGGATGAAATGGAGAAACTTGAGGTAATTTGGAAAAGTACGCTGGGGCTGGACTGAGTTTTAATGTACTAATGGATATGTTTGCATGTTATTCTAGAATCAATAGGCAATTACTGAAGCATCTTTGAACTTTGAGAAGTTTCTTTTGGCAGCAATGTGGAGGAGGGGATTGGAAAGGAAAGAGACTAGATGCAGAAAGACCAAGATTCTATGGCAATAATCTAGATGAGAGGTGATACAGTCCTGAATAAGATCAAAGATTTAATAAAGGGAAAAAGAGTAAATTTGAGAGATATAAACAGAGAATTAATAAGACTTGTCAACTGATTATATGTGGGAGAGGAAAGGGTCAAGGAAGAGTTTCAGTTTGCAAACATGGTTGACTGAAAAATAGCGGTATCTTCAATAGAATCAGGTCTAGAGGTTAAGGGGCTAGCTCAAGGTTACACATTAATTTGTGATGAAATCAGGACCTGAACCCTATCCACCTATACTTTCTCTTATACCGTTTATGGTATTTATGGCTAGAATAGTAGTTTTCATTAGCCTAGTAAACTAGTTAAATTAACAAAAAAAAATTCTGATATCTTGAATTGACAATATGATAGAAGAAAGATCTTGTCCTAAATAAATCTTCTACTTAAAAATAAAGAAATATTAACTATTTTCTGTAAACTTTCCCTATCCCCAGATGCCAATATACCCCAAGATCTCCTTATATTTGTTTTGCACATACATACATACATACATATGTATATATTGTGACATTTAAAAAGTTCAAGAGACATAATTTCTGAATAATTATTTTGTTAATAATGCTAGATTTTATTAATAAAAAGAGTAGTGGTACTTTTGAATGCCAAATGCCCCTCAAAATAGTGAACTTAGTTGATATGCACCTGGAAGAGTCTGAGTTTGGGTGGCAAACAACTCTGATTGGTTAACAAATAATGAGAAAATGAATATTACAATAAGAAGTAGGCTCACTCCAACGAGGGAAGTCTGAGTTTGGGTGGCAAACAACTCTGATTGGTTAACAAATAATGAGAAAATGAATATTACAATAAGAAGTAGGCTCACTCCAACGAGGGACTGAGAGAGTAATATCATGTCACTTGGCAAAGAGACTGTCTCTAGTTCCAGACTTTGAGCAATCTAGATAAAGGAAGGCATTCCCCCAAAGTTACCTATGGGCAGGAATTTACTTTGGATAAAATAATCCAGGCGGGGCAAATTTTTGGCAAAGGTTGGTAATCTTCTTCAAAGGTTGCTCTTTGAACAAAGAAATAAGACAGAGAAAAAGCCTGGATCTCCCTCACAGTTGATCATTAATAATCACTTCTCTCAGAATGCATATCTGCCTATCTATGTCTATCTGCATTGTCTGTCTAAATATAGATTAAAATACATACTATATATATTTACACATAAAACAATGTAGAACTATAGATATAGTTTGTGTCTCTTGATAGAATGTAAACCTTTTGTGGCCAGGAAGTGTTTTAGTTTTATCTTTGTATAACCAGTGACTAGCTCAATGGCCTGGCACATAGTAGGGCCATAATGTGTCTGTTAATTGAATAATTGCTATGACCTATCACTTTATTTAGATTATCTCTTATTTAGGTTTTGTTTGAAATCTGTCAGATGATATCTAAATTCTTCTTTGCTTCTCCCTAATGAATTACTTTTTATTGCTAAATGAAAATAGTGACAAGTAATTCCAATCACAAGCAGCCTGAGAATCCTGAGGGAGCTGGCATCTGACACTAGCAGATATAAGGCATATCAGAAAGGAAAAAAAAAAAAGAAAAGAAAAAACAACAAACTAAGAAACATTATCTCTAATAGCATTGTGCTATACAGTCTTCATTTTAAGCAACAAAATCTCTGAAAAATCCTGATATTTAATAAACATATGATTACTCATAGTAAACCTCTGGTTCCTTAGCCACCAGTCCTGAGCTCAGTAATGTTGGTTGCCTAGAGCTGACTATCTGACTATGCAGAATGGAATTGACAGGTGGTAAAATTCCATTCAATATTTTAGTCATAAAATTTGAAAGAGAATAAAAATTATTACCTGAGGAATCCCATTATTTCAAATGTAAGAAATATTTAAACTTGCCTATGGCAATCTCAGAATATTAAAACTCAAAGGTGAAGCGTGCTGTTAGGTTCTTGAATTTTTTAAAAGAGTTTTTTGGAGACTGAAGGAGGGAGCCAAGATATTATGAAAGGTAGTAATTGTGTGTATACACCTGTGCTTTGGGGTGGGGACCTGAACCATATTTTATGATTTCTTCTGAGCTTATTATTATTCATGCTAAGAATATTTCTATTTTTGATACTATTTCTCCTTCCTTTATAATATGGTAAATAATAGAATATTTGCATTTATTTATTCTTTCAAGAAATATTAAGGATCTGTTATATGTGAGGCATTCTGCTGGGTACTGGGTTTCTTGCCTTTAAGACAATATCTATATGGATTATAAGATGTCCATGTAAATCTATTTAAATGAGAATAAATGAAATATACAAAATATGACAAAAACTATATAAATACATATTGACGAATATAACCTATTAACGTTCTACATAGAGGCCACTTATGGATGAAGATGGATATGTAGATTCAATAAGCTACACTATTGCTGATAGATTTGCTGTCTGAGGTATCCATCCAATTACATATCATAGTCTGGATGATAGGTATTCTTCACTCATTTGTGGTGACGGCAATGTTTTTCTTTATCTGTTTGGTTCGGTTCCTTTTGGTTTGGCTTTCCCCCTCTGGAAGGTTTCTGGATAGTTTAATCAAACCATTTTAAGTGATTATAGATATCATTTTGGAAATTCTTCATTGGTTTAGCACTTGGCACAGATATCATGTTAGCTTTACACAGAAGCATTGTGTGTGTGTGGAGGGGGAGGGGGGTTATTTTGGAGTCCATGAATCTTCATTAAATCTGTAAACAGATTTTCAAAGGATAAATCAGTCCCCTGGCTAAGGAACGAGAGGTTTACTATGAGTAATCATATGTTTATTAAATATCAGGATTTTTCAGCACATTTGTTGCTTAAGACTAAGACTATATAGGATAACGCTGTTAGAGACAATGTTCCTTAGTTATTGTTTTTTTTTTTTTTTTCCTTTCTGGTATGATTTTTGTTTGCTAGTGTCAGTACCTATATATCAAGTATTGTGCTAAATGTTGGGTATACAAAAAAAAAAAGGTAAAAAACAGTCCCTATTATACAGAAGCTCACAGTCATTTGAGGGACAATATGCAAACAATTATTTGCAAACAAGATTTGCACAGGATGAATTAAATATAATTACAAGAAAGTTAATTACAAGGAGGGGGAGTCTGTGAACTGGCATAAAGAAAAATAAATCTTCATTCTCACCTACCACTAGCTAAAATTTCCCTAGTTTTTTTAAGTGAAAAAGGGATCCATAGGATTCATCAGTGCCAAAAGAATCCAAGACAAAAGGTTAAAAACCACTGACCTATAGGAATCACCCTTCTATTGAACTTTGTTGGAAATCCTTCATGTAGATAACAAACATCTTAATTGAGCATGCATATTCCTTGTTTATTTCTCATTTGATATTGATATTTTGAGAGGTCACCAGAATTATTTCTTTTGAGACATTAAGTTTGAGACCCCCTTGGCAAAGGAAAGGGTCATGTGGATGAGACATCCTGTAACACATTGCAAACAAAGGTCTGAGAGAAGTGAATAAAGAATAACATCAGAGTCATGATTTACCAATTATATTTTGAATGTATGGAATGGTCACTCCATGTACTTTCTATCATAATTTTTTTCCTTTTTTTCTTCCTTCCTTTCTTCTTTCCTTCCTTCCTTCCTTCTTTCCTTCCTTCCTTCCTTCTTCCCTCCTTCTCTCCTCCCTCTTTTCCTTCCTTCTTTTCTCTCTCCCTCCCTCTCTCCTTCCCTCCCTTCCTTTCTTCCTTTCTCCCTCCCTTCCTTTCTCCCTTCCTTCCATTCTTCCATCCTTCTTTCCTTCCTTCCTTCCTTCCTTCCTTCCTTCCTTCCTTCCTTCCTTCCTTCCTTCCTTCCTTCCTTCCTTCCTTCCTTCCATCCTTCCTTTTTTCTTTCTTTTTCAAGACAATCAGGGTTGGTTCTGCAAATATGTATTGTATCTAGGATATACTGCAACATATTTAACATATATAGGACTGCTTGCCATCTTGGGGGGGGGTGGAGGGAGGGAGGGGAAAAAACGAAACATAAGCGATTGCAAGGGATAATGTTGTATAAAAATTATCCTGGCATGGATTCTGTCAATACAAAGTTATTATTAAATAAAATAAAATTAAAAAAAATCAATACAATCAGGGTTAAGTGATTTTCCCAGGGTCACACAGTTAGTAAATGTCAAGTGTTTGGGGCCATATTTGAATTCAGATTCTCTTGATTCAAGGTTCACTGCTTGTCTATAGAATTTCAAGAGAAACAGATAAAATGTTTGCTTTCAAAAAGTTCAACATCTAATGTATGAAGTGAATTTAAAGACATATACATCACTATACTTAAAATGACAACTTGACATGGTAGAGAGAGTGATAGACTTGCATTCAAAGATGATAAAAAGATGAAAAAGGTCAATGTTGGAGGGAGTACAGAAAGACACACACACTCTTACACTGTTGGTGGATCTGTTAATTGGTCCAGCCATTTTGGAAAACAATTTGGAATTATGCAAAAAATGAAAAAGTGCTTAATACATGTTGACTACTGAATTGAAAACCTTCCTGAATCTCCTAAATTAGTACAACTTCTCTAAAGAGTCATTTTTTATGTCGCTGCACTGATATGTTGTTTCTTCTTCTAAGCAATAAAGTTACCTACCTTGCCATGAAAGGACTACCTGTGTGAATTTGGACAAACCACAACTTACCCTACCCAGAATGGGTATACTCTACAAAAGGAGGGTTTTAGGGGAATCCTGATACCAGCACCCTGTTCAGTTTCAAATGGACAAATCCACCAAAATCTTCGTGGTATCCCTTTTTTGTGGAAACAAAAAACAGGAAATAAAGTGGATACTCTATTTAACATTTATTGGTTTACCTTCCATCTGGAGGAGGGGGTGGGGGTAAAGAAGGGAAAAATCGGAACAGAAGGTTTTGCAAGGGTCAGTGCTGAAAAATTACCCATGTGTATATCTTGTATAAAGCTATAATAATAATAATAATAATAAAAGGGACACATTAAAAGGAAGAAAAAATAAGTAAAGTGGATGCTCATCAAGTGGGGAATGGGTGAACTTCTTCCTTTACAGAGGTAAGGACTATTAGTATGGAATTGTTTTTCTTCCCCTAAAGAATTTTATTTTTGTGGGATTCCCATCTTTTGTGAGCTGGCTTCCTCTGGGAATTGTAGGCCACAGAATCCTGTCTATCCTGCATTTCAAATAGCATGGCACAGACTGTACTTGTAAATGATTGCTTCCCTCACAGGTTCTTATCATTCACATTCTAGGAACCAGCTTTTGTCTGTTGTAAGTAGGCCATTTTGTTGTTCATCAGTGTTTCAGTTGTGTTCAATGTTTCATAACCCCATTTGAAATTTTCTTGGCAAAAATACTGCCATTTCATTCTTCAGCTCATTTTACAGTTGAGGAAACTGAGGCAAACGGGGTAAAGTGCCCAGAAGCTTGTTTGAGGTTCCATTGAACACAAAATTCCCAGATTCCACTGCACTACCTAATCATCCTAGAAGCAAAGAGAAATCGGTAAGAATTTTCTTTCATTGGTGCCTCCATCTTTAATAAATCAAGAAGTTATTGGCTCCTCTGCTTTGTACAGAAAGAGAGCTCCAGCAGATGTCTAGATAATTGGCGCTTGCCATCATTACATATTATAATTATAGATCAGGCATTTTGGTCTGTTTCTTAAACTGGTCATCTGTTCCCTCTTTCAGTATAGGTGGTCTATAGTGTACTCTAAAGACAATGATGTTTTTCTTACTACTTCCTTTGATCTTCAATCAAGTATTCTCTATCATATTTCTTCCTTTTCTATATAAATTTCCTAACATAAGTATTTATTTGAAAGTTAATTGTATTCATATCTTTCATTTTTATCTAACAACTTTGTTAATATATTCCTTCCCCTAACTGAAAATCATCTCTCTGCTCACACACGCATACACTCACACACTTTTCTCCTGTATCTTAGCCCTTTGACCATCTTTGCTACCTATTTAATCTTAACTCTTTCTTTTTTCCACTGGCTCTTTCAGTGATACCAACAAATATGCCCAGATTTCCCCTTTAAAAAACCCACTATACCTTTAAATCCTCTCAGTATATTATCCCATATTTGTCTCCCCCCTCTTTCCTTTTCTTATATAGCCAAACTCTTAGAGAGATTGAGAACATCTTATCTCTGTTTCCTCAGCTCCCACTTTGAGCTCTGGCTTATGAGTTCACCTTCTTGATTGAAACTGTTCTCTGTACAGTTACAATGATCTTTTAATTGCTAAATCAATACCTTTTCCTTTCATCTTCTTTTTGAGTCTTGCTTAACTTTGTTGGCCACTTGCTACTTGTGGATGCTGTTCTTTGTGTTTTAACAAATGTATTTTTCCCAGTGTCCTCATATCCCTCTGATGGCTACTTTTCAATTTCCTTTCCTGTGTCATCATCCTTGTTTAACCCCTTCTGCGTGAAAACACAAAGCTCTATTCTAAGCCCTCCCTTTGTAAATCAACCTTTATTAGCAATGAGTAAGAAGATTTATACAACCTTTTAAGTTTTGCAGTGTGCTTTATACACATTACCTCATTTAATCTCTACAAAATGCTTGTGAGCTAAGTAAAGTGGTTATCATTGTCCTCGTTTCATAGATCACAGTCTTGTAGTTGAGATAGTTTAAATTAATTCCCTGGGTCCATATAACTACTAGGATTCAGAGGCAGGTTTGAACCCAGGTCCCTGCTGCTCCAAAATCTAATATTTCTTCTATTAAACTAAAGATAGTTTGTCTTTACGATCTCCTTCTTTGGATTCAGATTCCTCAGATCTTACTTTCCCCTTTTTAGGATGCCTCGGCGTGCTATTCATTTATCTTACCCTTACAACTTAAAATCTTACAGCATATAATCTTTTTCCTATCCCATGCCCAGCTAAAATAAGACTGCATCTCCAATCCACACACAATTTCTTTTTTTAAATAGTATTTTTTCCCAGTTATATGTCAAGAAAATTTATAGCATTCATTTTACAAGTTTCTGAGTCCCAAATTTTTCCCCTCTCTCCCTCCTTTCCCTTCTTCTGAAGATGGTAGGCAGTTTGATATAGTTTATACATGTGTTATCATATAAATGATATTTCCATATTAATCATAATTCTGAAAGAAGAAATAGATCAAAAGTGAAAAAAACATGAGAAAGTATAAGATAAATGAAAAAAAATGTTTCAATCTATAATCAGGGTTCATCAATTCTTTATCTGGTAATGGATAACATTTTCCTTTGTGAGTCCTTGTACTTGTCTTAGATCATTGTGTTACTGAGAAAATTTGAGTTGTTTATAGTAGATTATCATACAATGTTGCTGGTATGGTATACAATCCAGCATAATTTTTTATCTGAATTATCTATAGATGGGATGCTCTGATTTCAAAACACATTATATCCCTCATTCCTCTACTCTCTCCAGGATATTTTTAAAAATTCCAATGCCTATGACTTTTATTTATTTCTTCCCTCAATGATCCATAGATAAAATGGGACTTCCAAAAGACGATGTTTATTTTCTCCTGGCTTTAAGTAATCCCCAAATCATCATCTAAGACTTTCAGGTTATTTGGATTTATTTATTCTTCTCACATTTCTTCTTTATATCATTTTTTTGCATTTCAAAGATTCTGCTAAACTGGTTTTCTCAAAAGTAAAGATTGGGAAATGAGTGTATTAAAATTTCAGTTTGGGATAAAATTATGCTCAAATATTAATGTAAGCTGTTTTTCTTTGCTTTAATTATATCATTCTCCAAGGATTTATTTCATTTATTATTGTTAATAAAAAGATTTATGCAATCCAGATTGTCATTCTTGCCAAATAATTTTCCTTCTAGCTGCTTAGATGAATTCCAAAAATTCTAGATTAATGACTACATTTTGGAGTGAGTTAAAGATTTCTCTCTGCTAGTGTCATATGGATTCCTATCAGCTCTTACCTTCTTACTTAGTTGCCATACTTCTGGGCAATATTCTTTTATGATTTTCAAAACCATAGCATTCAAGGATTATAATGGAAGGCAAAAGATTACCATGTTCTGTTTTGAAGATCAGTTACTGTGGGTTGTAGACACCACATGTACTCCTAATTTTTCAGTCTTTTGATTTTATTCAAAAATAGTTTTATCTCTGCATTTTTTAGCTTTGTTTCTTACATTATTTTTGGAAGGGTATAGACTACCTAGTTATAATTTCCCACCTATTTCAGATTCTCAGTTCTCTTATTAAGTTTTAAAGAAAACGTTTTTTTTTTTTTTAGCACTTTTAAAAATAAAATTATTCAAACATTCATGTGGATCATTTTTTCTCCACCTCCATTTATTCTTCTGTAGGCCTACTTGTAATTATTGTAGAATTATATTTTTCTTGTAAAGATTTGTTCATTGTACTATTTTACCCTATATTTCATCATTGTATTGGGAATTCTATGTTAACAACAACTTACCCATTCTTCAAGAACTGACATTAATTCTACCTCCTTCAAAAGGAAGTGTAGGATAGAGGGTAAAGTGTTAACCTAGAATCAGGAAGACATTATACTTCAGATGCTTCAACCTCTTGAAGACCTCAGCTTCAAAATGCCAACGCCTCCCATTTCATGCAAGGCCATTTCCATCTTGATCTTGATCTTGATCTTGCCACTAGACCTAGATGTTTCTGGAGGGAAAGGGGAGGCAGGTAACATTGCACAGCCCTCCCTCACTTAAATCCAATTAGCTTGTATGTCATGGTATCACTTCCCTGATGTCATAGTCCTCCTTGAGAATGAAGGACCAATAATAACCTCAGATGCTTATTACTGAGCAAGTCACTCAGCTTCTCTTAACTGTACCTTATATGTAAGAGAATAAAAGTAGTATCTACTTATGATAATAAAATGAAATGATGTGTGTAAAAGTTTTTTTCAAACCTTAAAGTGATATATATATATATATATGTGTGTGTGTGTGTGTGTGTGTGTGTGTGTGTGTGTATGTATACATGTCAACTATTATACTATAAATTATGCTGGATGCCCCTTTAAAATCTAAGTGTCTTTTTTATAATTTAACAGCTTTAATAGTTCAAAACTACATTAAGACTTTTGGAATACCCCTTATTCTCACCTCTGAGTGAAATACCACAACCAATCTTTTTATGTATCTATACAATTTTATTTTGATTATGGTATTTGTGGATACACCTCATTCTTAAAGATTCAAAACTTTGATGAGTTTAGGGGCAGTGTTTTACTTATCTTTTTGTCTTAGCACCAAATGAGAAGTAAGAAGAGTCCAAGATTGGAATCCAGAAGACTTGAGTTAAAATCCCACATCAAATATTCATATGGCCCTGGACAACTTCCTAGATCTGTGCCTCCGTTTCCTCATCTGTAAAATGAATGTTTGCAAACAATAGCCTCTAAAGTTCATTATAATTTTAAACCTATGATTCTATAGCCTTATAGAACTCTGCATTCATTTGATAGTTAATGTTTGTTGAATTTTAATTACTAAAAGGAATTTATTTGGGGAAATTGAATTATTAAACAAAAATATTATTGGGGGAAAGGAAGCCAAAACTCAAATCTCCTTAGTTAGTTTAGACCATCAAACCAGCCACCATAATCTATATCATAGGTTAAAAAGGCAAAGTCTTCATCAAATGTGAAATGTTTACAATAGATGCTATATTAGTTTTAAGTAAAATTTATGACATAAGTTAAAATTGTGTGTGTTATATGTATATTTCCTAGTTATCTGAACAGAGTTTATTTATCCACATGGTTTTGTACTTGGAACATACTTATACCATTCAAAATGATTTAGAAACAGAGAATGGTTTCATTATGCTTATAACACTTTGCCAGTCATGGCTTTAATTTATTCAATTTCTGGTCCTTGGTCAGTAATATAACCCTTCTTCCCCAAATAATTTCATTATCCTTATGGGAAAATCTGTTCTACTTTACAGAGGACCTCCTTATAGAAAGCTTCTAAGATCATATTATTGCTAACCCTTGGGGTGCTTAAACTTATGTTTAGAATTAAAGTGGGTAAAATTTAAGGCAAAAGAAAAATCAAATGGTCTTTCACAAAATTGTCATCAAAATCCCAAAGCTCTTCAGAATTGAGCAGTATTAAAGTCATCTCTAGACAAAACTATGAATCTTGCAAAACATCTTAGTGATCTCCTCCTTTCTCTTTCTCCCTTTCATCTATTTCTCCATATCTTAATTTTCTACCTAACATTTCATTTCTCAAGGCCGTATGTCATAATCAAGATGGATTCTTCTTTCAACTCCTGATTCTCAATTTTTTCACTCCAACTCCCAAATGATCTCCTTTCCTTTTCTTAGCTAGTTGTTTAATTAGAGGAAATAATTAATTATACTCAGGTGGTAATGATATATAACATATTATCACTTCTAAAGATATTTGTTTGGAGTTGGCAATATGTTAATATCTCTCTCCAATGTCATAATTTTTGTAATTGGTGTAGACACATAATGGAGATATATGATATTTGGGGGGATAGTGGCCTGTTGATCACAGTGTATTCATTCTAATTGTAAAAGTGGCTTTGCACAAAGAAATGCTAGAAGTGTCTGTGGTTTTGTCAGTGTGGAGAACTTCTTATTGGGAATTCCCTCAGTCATAGTAGAATTCAAGAAACAAGTTCCAGAGAGCTCCCTGAGGCAACAAGGTCCCATAGCTAAGGTTCTCAAAGATAGGATATGAACTCAAGCCCTCTTGACTTGTATCTACTTTGCCATATGCAGCAGCCAAAATTTGATGGGACTGGATTTGTATTGTATTAGAATTTTCTTTCAAATAGCTTTATTTTCTCTCCTTTAATATTTCAATTGATTCAAGATGATTAAATCATCATCAAAATTAAACTGATTTTCTATTCCAGATTTAAATCTGTTTTGTTGTTGTTTGTTTTTGTTTTTGTTTTTGTTCTGTTTTATTTGAAGTAGAGTATAGAAATGGGAAAAAGCTAATTGGTGTAGTGAATAGAGCACCAGCCCTGAAATCTGAAGGACCTGAGTTCAAATCTGGTCTCAGACACTGATCTTGGCTAGGAGTCAGGAAGACTTGAGTTCAAATGTGATCTTGGACACTTCTCCTTGACGCAGTTTCCTTAACTGTAAAATGGTAGCTCCAACTTCCCAGGGTTATGGTGAGGATAAAAAGAGAAAATATTTGCACTTACTAAAATTTTCCACTTTTTTTCTTTCATTTTTTCCTTTCCTCTTCCTTTCCTGCCTCTTTTTCCTTCCCTTCCTTCCTCTCCTCTCTCCTTTCCCCCTCTTTCCTTCCTTCCTCACTCTCTTCCTCTCTTCCTCCCTCCTTCCTCCCTTCCCTATCCTTCCTCCTCCCTTTCTCTCTTACCTTCCTCCTTTCCCTCCCTTCTTTCTCCAGTCCCTCTCTTCCTTTATTCCTTTCCACCTTCCTAAAATACTGCTTTCTAATGGAAGCCTTTCCTGACTAGTACTCCTCTGTTGATTATTCTCAATTGTTCCAGCATATAAATCATTTGTATGTAGTTGTTTGTTAGCATATTGTCTTCTTCTTCAAATTGTGAGACTGCTCCTTATTTCTGTATGGCTTGTTTGCTTTTCTTTGAATCACCAGTACTTAGCACAGTGCCCGGCACATGATAAACACTTAATAATTGCTTGTTGACTGACTGTACCTGATTGCAAACCACTCTATAACTGATTTACGATTAGACGATTTTTTATCCTGTCATATTTAATCCAGATTTCCATTCCTTTGATTGTAATAACAAAAAAGTTTTTCTGATGCATTTATTTAAATAAAGATGGATAGGAAGCAAAAGAAGTGGTATTAGATTGTGAATGGGAACACGCCAATCTCCTGTGTTGATGTACTTATCAGACAATAGACTATACATGCACGGGCTTTGTGAACTCTAAAGGCCTGTACACGTGCAATGCATTGTTCTTTTAAATTATTATATGTTATGGGTACAATGCCCGGGAAGTTTCCTACTGCAGCTGCTGCAGAACAGAATGTTAACTCAATTACTTGGGTAATTCAGGCAAGATAACATTTTTGCTTGGACATTTGGCTCAGAGTATCTCTTTGATCTGCCTGTCGAGCCTGGACAAATGGATATTGTTGTGTCACATCCCCAGATGGACAGTCTGCTGGCATTACCTGGCTAAAAGTAAGCGTCAAAGTGGACAGGCTAGCTGTGTCGGAAAAAGACGAATTAATTCAGGTTTGGCAAATTGTTTCTTTCCCAGCTGGTAAATTTTAGCAAATGGGTTGAAGAGAAAAATACCTTCAGACTAGAGTAAACACAACATTTTTAAAGAGCCACAGATGGCCTCTTATTCTACTCTGAATGCTTCTGATGGGAAACTTTTATTCCTCTTCCAATTTGTGATGTTACTGAAAGTCTCTCTGACTGGAACATTTAGAGAATATAAAGAGGGTTTTTGTTAGGAAAATGTTGATGTCCATTCATTCTTAACAGAGTTGTAACTAGAGAAAAAAATAGTTGTTGGATGAAGTGAGGCAGGCAAAGATATAACATCCAGAGGTTTGGCTGATAAGAATATATGCATTCTGGGAAAGGGATCTTCTGGAAAGGGATCCTCAATCCCTGGAGATATATGCTGGTTTTGGTGGTGTAGCATGGGAAAGGGTATCATAATGATGGAACTATGGGGGTGGGTGGTTGTACTCCATAATGATATAGACCTGCATAAGATGGTAGTTACCATAGGGAGGAAATGAACCCCCTTTGATGGCAATACTTTGGAGCAACATCCCATTTGCCTTTAGCTGGTTCAATCTCCTAACTTTTAATTTTCCTTATACATTACCAATTTATACTTGAAGCAGTTTAGAAAATATAAAAGGTAGTACTTTCTATTTTACAAATGTCCCTGCCTTCCATTTCCCTTTAAAGATGTATACGCATTATGGAAACAAAAGTGGGAATGACAGGAAAGGCCATCTAATCTGATCTCAGTTTTTATATGAGGAGCCTGAGGCTTGAGGAGATCACCTAAGTAATCCAAGGTCATGAAGGCAATAAGTAACAGAGCCATGATTTCTACCTAGACCCTCTGACTTCCAGTTTGGCCCTCTTTGGACTTGACAGATACATGATTCAGTACATCTTCTCCATATAGGCCTTGTTTAGCCTACTTGAATTTTATCATTAGTCATGTTTCTGCCCTCTTGATCATAAAGGATTCTTTATAATTTTTCTCATTTATCTCTTCATTCAGAATATCCTGGCTGAATCCTACCTGTCCAGAGACCATACAGGGGAATTCTAGACTTATCGACTCTTTCCTCAGTCTCATCCCAAACTTTGCCCTCTCACATCCCACTGTAATCTCTCCTTCCCAAAAGTATACCCCAAGGTCCAGGGGACCCATTCATCCACCTATCAGCTGAACTCTCTTAATGTGTTTTCTCCTTAAATTAAAATATGAGATTTTAAAAGTAAAACCCTATATGGCAGATCCTACCTGACCTATGCCTACTATACCCATTGTCTCACTTCTTATTTTCTATTCACAATGTTTAGCAAGGTGCTTATTTCATAAGAAATGCTTAAGAAATGATTACTGTATAATTCCATTACTTTCTGTTCCCATCATTGGCAACCAAGTCTATGATACTTCATCCTAAAGCATTATAACTTTCTCTTAACAGATTCCTTTAACTTCAGACTCTTCTTCACTATTCCATCTAAGCTGCCATACATTTTTTTACCTAAAATAATATTTTGAGCATTCTTCTCTCCTCAACCCCTCAGCCAAAATTTTCAATCACTTTTGATTTCCTATAGAATTCTTAGTTCTTTTTTTTTTAGTCTTTTTCTCAAGAAATTCCACAATCTCATCTCAACTTGCCTTTTTAGCTATACCAGCCATCATTCTTTTCAAAAACAAAAAAAAAAAAAAAAAACAAACAAAAAAAAAAAACCTTTCATTCCAATCAAAAAGGTATATCTTGTGCTTTCCAGACTCAGAACCTTTATCCAAACTGCTGCTTCCTTTCTTTCAATATCCTTTCTCGATATCTACACTTATCTAATTTTGATATCTTCCTTCAAAATATCAGTTAAAAATACAGTTCTTGAGTAACCCAACGTCACAAAGGCAATAAGTGCCAGAAAACTTTGGAGAACCTGTCCAAAACACATAATTTGAGAAATACAGAATTTCAGAGTTTCAAGAAAAAGGGGAAGATAGAGAATGAGATGGAAAGTTTAGTGGAAACAACAGACATGAATTTGGACAGATCTTGTTAGTCTGGAGGATAGAAGGGCCTGCCTGGTGTGCTATGTTCCACGAGGTCACAAAGAGTAGGACATAACTGAACAGGGAAATTTAAGATCATCCTAGCCCAATCTACACCAGAAAGGAATGTCTACTATAATAAAGATGATGAATGATTGGACAACCTCTTCTTAAAGATCACGATTTAGGAAGAACTTACTCTTTTTCAAGGTCACTATTTTGCTTTTAAATTTGTATAAGTCAGCAATAATTTTCCCCTTTATATCTCTTCATTTCTACCCTTTGTTCCTGGTTCTGCCCTATGGAGCCAAACTCAATTTCCCTAATATCTCTTTCCATGATAGCCATTCAAATACTTGAAGGCAATTATCATAACCACCTACCTGTCTTCTCTTCTCCATTAAGAAGTCCTTATGTAGCATAAACTGGAAAGGCAAGTGGGTAGATGCAGTGAACAGAGCACTCAATTTGAAATTAGGAAGAACTGAATTTAAATTCTTTCTCTTGAATATATCTGAGCAAGTCTCTTAACCTCTCAGCCTCAGTTTACTCTTTTGTAAAGTGAAGATCATGATAGAAACAGAATTTGTAAAGTGCTTTATAAGCATTAAAGTACTACCTAAATGCTACTAGCTACAATTAACATTACAAAATAAAGACCCTCTCCTGTATGATTTCCAGTTTTTGCTAAGCTGTGGCATCTAGAATTGAACACAATGTTTTGGATATGGTATGATCAGGTATATATATTAAATGAACTATTAAGAACTTATTCCTGAAAGTTGAGTGTCTCTTAATGTGACCTAAAATATCATGAGTGTGTTTTGGCTTCTACTTTTATTTTGATGAATTTGCAAGCTTCTAGCATGGGTGTGGATCCCTATATGGAAATCTAGGAAGGAATCTAGGTGAAGATACTTTACTCTACCTCCCAAAGTAGCCTGAAGATAAACTTTGCTACTTGGTCAGGGCCACCTTGAAGCATTTCCATACTTGCTGTGGTTTGCATAATACAGACACAGCCTTTGAAAACCCAGGTCTTGCCCAGCCAACAATGAGTCATCAAAGGAATTGCATATGAATCAATTTTTAATGAACCATTATAAAATAATTCAGAGAAAGCCTATTGAATCAAGTCCAAACCTAACCCTTATTCAGTTAATTCTATTTTTTATTTAAAAAATATTTTCCCCTAGCTGTGTGACCCTGGGCAACTCCCTTAACCCCAATTGCCTTAGCAAAAAGTAAAATAAATAAATATTTCCCCAAATTATAGATAAAAACAATTTAATTTTCAAAATTTTGAATTCCATTTTTTTCTCTCTCTCTCCGCAGCAGCCTTATTTAGAAGACAAGCATTTTGATATAGATTGTACATATGGAGTCATGCAAAACATATTTCCACATAAGTCATGTTGTAAAAGAAATTATAAACCAAAACAAACAAGAAAGAAGAAAAATAAAGTTTTTAAAAGTATGCTTCAATCTTTAACAGTTTCCATAGTTCTTTCTCTGATGGTGGATAGAAAATTTTCATCATGAGTCCTTTGGAATTGTCATGGGCTATTTTTACTAAGTCATTCATAGTTGGTCATCATTCAGTATTGCTGTTTCTGGGTATGATGTTCTCCTGGTTCTGTTCACTTCACTTTGTACCAGTTCAGAAAAATTTTTCCAGGATTTTTTTCTGAGAGGATCCTGCTTGTCATTTGTCATAGCATAAAAGGATACTCTATCCCAATCACATACCACAACTCATTCAGGCATTTCTCAATTGGTGGTCATTACTTCACTTTCCAATTCTTTGCTACCTCAAAAGAGTTGCTATAAATATTTTTTGTACATATAGGTCTTTTTCTTTTTTAAAAATCTCTTTGGAATATAGATCTAGTACTGATATTACTGGGTCAAAAATGGTTTTACAGCCCTTTGGGTATAGTTCCTAATTGCCCTCCAGAATGGTTGAATCACTTCACAATTCCTCCAATAATGCATCAAATATCTCAATTTCCCCATATCCCTTTCAACGTTTGACTTTTTCTTTTTCTGTCACATTGGCCAACTTGATAGGTATAGAGTGGTGCTTCAGAATTGTTTAAAATTGCATTTCTCAATTCAATCGTTATTTAGAGCATTTTTTATAGAGATATAGTTTTGATCACTTTGTCTGAAAACTACCTGTTTATGTCATCTGCCCATTTATCAATTAGAGAATGACTTGTATTTGTATAAATTTGACTCAGTTCTCTATAAACTTGAGAAATGAGGCCTTTATCAGAGAAACTTTCTATGCATTTTTCTGCAATTATGGTTACTATTTATTTCCTTCCATCCTACCAAATCGTAGAGGGTCTTAGATGCCAAGGAAACAGTTCATATTTGATAGTATTGGCAATGGGAAGCATTAATGAATTTTCAGGAAGTGACATGGCCAAAACTTTGCCTTAGGGAAATTATTTTGATAGCTTTTTGGAAGACGAATTGGACATCAAAGATATAGGAAGCCAACCACACTATTATTATCTAACCCCAATCTATCCTTTTCCCACAATAAGCTCATGAGACAGACTAATGTGGAAATATATTTAACATGGTTGATTTTTCTTGCACAATATGACAAACATGGAAATACATTTAAAAGGATTGCACATATTCACCACTTTCTAATCTTGCCAAAAAAGGAAATAAGATTTGTCTGACATGCTCTCAAAGGAATCATTCTTGTTCTTCATTGTTGGAATTCACAGGAGCTACCTGACAGTGGCTGCTTGAGATCCAACCCAGACCTGCAGAATGGATCTCCTCTTATGAGAGGATGATACAAGGAGACTGAGAGGCAGTTGTGTTGTCTGACCTTTCTTCTCTTCTTTCTGCTTCCAATTTATTTCATTCCCAGTCTGCAACTCCTGTGTCAGCAAAGGCTGCCTTGCAGCTCCTTCAGATGTTATGATTCCCAGCTGTGGAGGCTCTCCAAGAATTGATCTGCCCCTTAACACTTCATGATCAGTGTTCTTCTCTCTATTTTGTCAGGAATTCAAGTCAAGCTCACTAGTCTTTTATTTTGCAGCTTTTTCTTCCCTTTTTTGAGATCTAGACCAATTTTTTTTTTTTTTTTTTTTTTTTGGTTCTCCCATTCCTCTTGATTTTTCAACAATGATTTCCCATGGATCAACAGTCATACCTGTCACTTCTGTTGATGCCCAAGAACATATAATTCTTCTAGCTGGTGCATGAGTGTAATTTGTGTCAGTTAAACTTCTCAAGAGATTGCCCTTCATAGATTCCTCCCACAATTCTTCTATTACTTAAAATTTTTAGAAAATACCCTGAAATCTGAAGGAGTTAAATGACTTGCAAATGTCACAAAACTAGGATGTCTCAAAAATAGGACTTGAACCCAGATCTCCCTGATGTCAAGGTTAGTTTTCTCCCCACTCTGCTGTGTTGACTTTCACCATGACAGGTTAGGCAGGCAATATATCAAAGCTTCTGAGAGGCAGATAGGATTGGTAATATCAGAAGCCATGTCAGGCAATGAAAAAATTAAGGGTCTGGGCAGAGTTATTATAGAAGGAAAAAAAGAAAATGAGAGAGATGTAGTCTTAATTTCTTCACATTCTAGTTGAGGAAATTGAGGATCTAATACAGGATATAATTTGCTGAAAACACATAAGTAATAAGTAGATTTGGATGCCCTGAAAATAAGTAGGTTGTTTTTTCACATCAGACATTATCAGGCAAAGTCTTGTTAACTGACATCAAAACAATCCTGACACATAGCAAGTGCTTATTAAATGCTTGTTGATTTGATCACTCATTGGGTACATTATAGAGGGGAGATTTTTTCCTGACATAGATGGTGCCTTCTGCAGTCCCTTCCGATGGTGTCTTCTTCACTATATAAATGGAAGGACTGAAATTCAAAGCCACTTCATCTTAACTGCAAATCTAAAGGCCTTTCCATTAATCCTCAGTGTCTAGAGTCCATAAGCCAAGAGTCAGAGATAGTTCTCATTAGCTGGAGATCCAGACTATGTTTCATTGCTAGGCAGGAAGCTATTTGCACTGTGCCCTATTTTAAAACCTTTGCTGTAAATGGGCAAGCCAGGGCATGTAGAGGTGTGCTGCTAAACAGAGAAACAGGAGGAACCCCCAAAGGGCAGCTTTCTCCTAATTAAGGCAAAGGCGAGCAGAGGAGGCCTCCTGAGAGGTTCTTATGTAATGAGTGGAATGGATGGGGTCAGTACAGGCTTGCTCACTCAGGTCTAGGATACCAGAGCTAGGGGTTGCTCTTTGGAAGTTTGAGAGAGAGGCTTAAAGCCAATAAAAAGGAAGAACTATTTCTCTTTTGGGGGAAGGAGGGAGGGAGTGACCACGTCAGTGATTTCATGTATGTTGAGAACTCCCAGAGTGGAATTTTCCAGTGCTGATGAAGGTCGGCAATTCATCTAACAGTCTTAGAAAATTGCTTGGGACATTTAAAAGTGAAGTGACTTGTTCAATCACAGCTTAATGAAAATCAGAGACCGGTCTTGAACCCACATCATGCTGACCTTCCAACTAACTCTATTACTTTGTCAGATTACCTTTCATTGCTTCACATAGCAGGTTCTTAAAAAAAAAAAGGGAGGAATTTATTATTTCAAGACATGATATATGGGTTACACCTCTGGACTCAGTCAAGACAGGTTTAGATAAATGCATGGATGGCAGAGTCATGTTGAAACATTAAAGAAAGCTGGTATATTTTATATACATGTTTAAGATTTGAAGCATTCATAAAGGAAGATAACCATCACAGGTCTTTTACTGTCACTTTCAGAAACAAAATATTGGGTCAATTAATTATATATGAGCATTCTTAAGTCTATTTACTGGATCAATTATCTTTATAGGATGAAGTCTATACTTTCATCTTTATAGGATTATAAGTTTAGAATTTGAAAGGAGAGTGGCTGTCATTTGTTCTAATTTTCTCTTTATGAGGTAAACTAAGACCCATAGAGATGAAATGATTTATGCAAGATCACATATTCAGCATCTAATTTTGAACTCAGGTACTCTGACTTAAGGGCTGATAGTTTTTAAAAATTCTTCTTCTCTGCTGCTTCCATTTATTATCTCCCTTTTTCATCTAAGGAAAACAATGAAGCTAGGTATCTCAACCATTCAATCCAAGACCTCACCATCACCTGAACTAAATAGTTCCAATTGTTAATCTTTAGCTAAAAAGCTATTTTCTAAGTATTGATTTCTCCCAACCCCAAAAGATGAAATTTGGGATTGAATTTTTTTTTCAATATGCCAAAGGTTGGTGTCAGAATATTCTCATTGGGGGGGGGGGTGTTGCTAATCACAATTCTTCTATGACACAAAGCACAAATTACCTTTACTCAAACATAAAATGAAGGACTTAGACTCAATGGCCTCCAGAGCCCCTTCCAGTAACATATCTGTTGTCCAATGATCACATAGTCATTTCAAGTTAGAAGCTATCTGGAAGCGCATTCCTCCTATCCTCTATGTGAGCTTGAGAACACCCCCCCAATATCTACAATAGTAATATTAAACCTAAATAGAAATAGGAGCCCAAAATTTTATAAAAAGCTGTCCATTGCCTTAATATTAAAATGTGATATTCCCTATGCTTTGTTGTAATTTTATTTTTTTTAATTTTCCAGGTAATAATCTAATTACAGCCTCATTTGGGAGTGTTGTGGGTTGTATGGACCAATGGGCAGCTTGTTTGATACCTCTGCTCTACAATATACCTAAGGCATGATAATCCAACCTTTATTTAGGGACCTTCTAT
Source organism: Antechinus flavipes (assembly GCF_016432865.1). Classification (NCBI taxonomy): domain Eukaryota; kingdom Metazoa; phylum Chordata; class Mammalia; order Dasyuromorphia; family Dasyuridae; genus Antechinus; species Antechinus flavipes. The sequence goes on from NC_067400.1 coordinate 25,970,697, forward strand.
AGCAAAGAAACTATGATACTCCATTAAACTATGGGATGGCTCTAATTATTTTTTAAAAAAAAAGTTTTATACTTTATTTTACATCAAACTGATTTTTTTTTTAAGTTACCTTTATAACTTCCATTTCCCACTCCTCATTCTACTTCAATGAGCCAAACAAAATGAGTCTAATCTTCATTATGGCACCCCTTAAAATACTTGTAAACCACTAATGTGTCCTCCTACTTCAAGGTTTCGCTTTTTAGTGACTTCAGAAAGACCTGAGTTCAATCTGTCCTTAAATACTTACTAGCTCTGTGATCTCTTCTTGCCTCAGGTTCATTGATTGCAAAATTAGGATAATAATAGCACTTCCCTTGTGGGGTTGTTGTGAGGATCAAATGAGATAATAATTGTGAAGGACTCAGCTCAGTGTTGGGTACATAGTGAGTGTTATGTAAATTTTAGCTATTATGTAATAATCCCAGTTTATTCAAATGATCCTCATATGTATAAAGGATTGTTCTGGGGCACTCTTAACCAATAAGAAACTATAGGTTACATATTGTAATATCTGGGCTAACTTTCTTGAGGATCTTTTTGGAATCTGGAGTCTGAGATTGAGCTTGAGCACACTCTCACTGGAGTCTCTCTCCAGTCTGCTTATTTCAAGTCTTCTCAGCCTTTATATACCTTACTACAATTGCATCACTACAGCATACTGAGCATGTGTCAACTGGAGAATCACTACATCACTAAGTACTAAGTATATGTAAACTAGAGAACCATTATCTCATCAATCACACTGAGTAAACACCTTGTTGTAAATATCCTTGTTTCAAGTATACTTTTCCATAGTTCAGGCCTTCTACAATATATGATGTGAACTTTAGACTTTTTCTCCTCATGGTTGCCCTCCTGTAGAGCTTAGATTCTTAAACTATGCTTTGTGACCCTATATAAGAGTCTCATCATTGAATAAAGGGTTTGTGAAATTATGATTTATTAATAAATGTTTGATTTGTATACATATTTCATATGACTCTATATCTGGGTTCACATAAAAATTTCTTGGGCAAAAAAAGAGATCACAAGTGGAAAAAGTTTAAGAAGCCCTGCTCTAGAAAGCATAGAGTGGGTGTTTAATGTTTATTCAATAAGCTTATATAATGTCATTTCCAAAAATTAGTGCTAAAACACAATACTCCATGCATGGCCGGAACAGGATAGTTTATATAAGGATCACTACTTTCCTATCAATCATTTAATAAATATTTATTAAGCATTTGCTGTATGCCAAGCAGTGTGCTATTAAAAAAAAAGTCCTGTTCTGAAGGAGCTTACTTTTGAATTGGGGAAACATGTACATGTACACAAATAAGTACTGTACATATAAAATAGATGGATAGTGACCTCATAGCCAGAGATCAGCCTTGTTTGCTTGATCGCAAAATCTCACTGGTATTAAGGAATCTGTGACTAAAAATTCCTCATTATATGGCCAACCCAATGATGTTGCCACAATGATCTTTGGGCAAGAGACTGACCCTCTCAAATTGGACTCATTCTTGAAGTTCTTCAAGCTTGGTTGGAGCTGCCGAACCTTGACTTCTACAAGAAATCAGAATCAATAGATCTCTACCTGTCAGATTGGCTAAGATGACAGAAAAAAATAATGATGAATGTTGGAGGGGATGCGGGAAAACTGGGACACTAATGCATTGTTGGTGGAGTTGTGAACGAATCCAACCGTTCTGGAGAGCAATCTGGAATTATGCCCAAAAAATTATCAAATTGTGCATACCCTTTGATCCAGCAGTGTTTCTATTGGGCTTATATCCCAAAGAAATACTAAAGAAGGGAAAGGGACCTGTATGTGCCAAAATGTTTGTAGCAGCCCTGTTTGTAGTGGCCAGAAACTGGAAAATGAATGGATGCCCATCAATTGGAGAATGGCTGGGTAAATTGTGGTATATGAATGTTATGGAATATTATTGTTCTGTAAGAAATGACCAGCAGGATGAATACAGAGAGGACTGGCGAGACTTACATGAACTGATGCTAAGTGAAATGAGCAGAACCAGGAGATCATTATACACTTCGACAACAATATTGTATGAGGACATATTTTGATGGAAGTGGATTTCTTTGACAAAGAGACCTGAGTTTCAATTGATAAATGACGGACAAAAGCAGCTACACCCAAAGAAAGAACACTGGGAAACGAATGTGAACTATCTGCATTTTTGTTTTTCTTCCCGGGTTATTTATACCTTCTGAATCCAATTCTCCCTATGCAACAAGAGAACTGTTCGGTTCTGCAAACATATATTGTATCTAGGATATACTGCAACATATCCAACATATAAAGGACTGCTTGCCATCTAGGGGAGGGGGTGGAGGGAGGGAGGGGAAAAAAATCGGAACAGAAACGAGTGTCAATATAAAGTAATTATTAAATAAATATTAAATTAAAAAAAAAAAAGAAATCAGAATCACCTCAAAACCATAATAAGGCAACAAAAATGAACAATTTAGCAGAGTCAAGATGGCAGAGTAAAGGCAAGGGTTTGCTCCAAATTTCCCTTCCAAATTATTTTAAATAATGCCTCAAAATAGATTCTAACGTTGCAGAATCCACAAAAGGACTAGGCAAAACATCTCTTCAGCCTAACACAACTTAAAAGGTCAGCAGAAAAGGTCTTTGGTACCAGAGTGAGAATAAAGCCCAGTCTGTAGCAGGTTGTGCCAGAGTTGATTTTGCCATGGAAAAACAAAAGTAGGGCTTGAGGATGACCAAATAAGGGATGGCAATTGTGTCTTCCAGAGCTTTCAACCTACAGATAATAAGGGGATAAGGCATTGGTCAGAAGGAGATTATACAGGTTCCTTTGCTAGAACTGGATGTAAGACTCTGTTACATTGTCCATATGTGGATTGTGGTCCTGGGTCACAATCCCAGAAAGTGGAGGAGCACAATTACAACAGAGCTGTGGCTGCAGGGGAACTGGGAACTTGGTTAAAGTTTCAGGGGTAGAAATGAATATTTAGGGTTATGCACAGACCAGAGCACAGAACAGGAGAATAGTGACCACACCTCTCCTTAAGTCATTCCATTGGAACAACTATAAACTTACAGATCCACAGAGCTAACTTAGAAAAAACAAAACAAAACAAAACAAAACAAACAAACAAACAACAACAACAACAACAACAAAAAAAAAAAAAAAAAACTTGAAGCTTGGGACAGTGCCCCTTCTACACTGGAAGCAGGGTCCCACTTTAATATGAAATAAAAAGTCAAGAAAAAAGCTGGAAAATGAGCAAACAACAAGAACAATCTAATCATAAAAGTTAGTATAATGACAGAGAAAATTAAAACAGAAACCCAGAAGACAACAACAAAATCAAAACTGCTTCATCCAAAGACTCAAAGTAAAACATGAACTGGTCTCAGACCCCAAAAGATTCCCTGTAAGAACTCAAAAAGAATTTTTCAAAACAGACAGAAAATTGGGAGATAAAAGAAAAGTAGAAGAAAAATTATGAATGCATGTTAAGTGTTAGGGAGGTATAAGAAATACACTATTTTATGTGTAACTGACTTAATAGTTTAATGGCTAAAGTTCATTAACAATTGATTTGGGAGGATGAGGAGGCAGCTTTTAAGTTAGGTTTTATATAGGATCTATGGAATTAATGGTCAGAGAGGAGTAGGAGGGCCTTATAAATATAGAGGGTATACAGAATCAAAGATTTAGTACTTAGAAGATTTAGAGATCATATAGACTTATCCCTCATTTTACAGAAGAACAAAGGCTAGAGAGATTGTAATCTACCCAGTATTACACAGATACTAGTAATTGAGTTCCATCTTATTGATTTTAAATTCATTTTTTGTTCCCATCTTATTTTTTTAACTTACTTCTTACCATTTCAAACTCCATACTCTTTCTACTACAGAGAATTCTCTGCCCTTATTTTCCCAGGGCTTCTGCTTCCCTTCCACTAAGAAAGAGAAAGATCTGAGAATGGGCTGGATCCAGCAATTAATCAAAAGAGCTCGTTTGAACTATCCAGTTAATAGACTGGAAGCAGTTATAGAATGTATACAAAGGTACCCAAAGCTCTCTAAGATACTTTGACTTTTCTGTTCTTCTCTCTCTCTTTTAAACTTTCCTTTTCTTTTCTCTTTACTTCTCTTTCTTTCATGATTCCCCCAGAATACAACTTTCTAGCTTTTCTATATGGCAAGTAGCCTCAGATGCTTTGTGTATATTCAGGCGCTCTTACCTCATGTTACATCAAAAGAAAATATGGGACAATATAGCAAAGGAGGTATTAGGCTATTAAAAACTTTGAAATATTAAGACATTTGATTTTGTTTTATGATCATCCAAAAAGAAATTAAATTAAGCTCAAGATTTTCTTTTGTGAAAAGACATATGATATCCATGATTCCGATACTCCACATTATTTGACCAAAGTGCATTTTCTTGAATGTACTCCCCCCTCCATTTTTTATCTTTGCTAAGACTACCCCTCCCCCCCCATGTCTAGCATATAGTTCTTCTTCAACTCCTAAGAATTTCTGGTTTCCTTCAAAATTCAGTTCAAATGCTGCCTCCTACATAAGGCTTCTTCTGATTTCCTTTAGCCAGTGCTTCCTCTTCCTAATACATTGCCTTATGTTATGTACATTCATTTATATTTATCTCTTCTCCTCCAGAATGGAAGTTCTTGAGGTGAGGGAATTTCATTTTTGTTATTTGTGCTTTGTTCCTGAAGATCAATGACATCAGGAGAGTGATGTCATGAACTGGATTCAGGTAAGACTGAGCTGCAAAAAGTCATCAATGTCATTCTTTTCTTCAGAATTATGGAAATCCAGTGGGAAAACATGAGTCAAAAATGGCCAATAATAGGACAGTGTCTGGTAAATGGAAGTACTTAATCAGTGATCACTGACTGAACAACTAATAACTTTTACAAAGTTATTCACATTACCAAAAATATTGAGAAACTTAAAGATATCATCTGGAAAATTCACTCCTGTGAATCATTCTTCTATGATGCAGATAAAAGAGGGGAGGGATTTCTATATCTAATATCATTAAGATATTTGAATCAAAGAGTATCCTAGATCATCCAAACCAACCATGATGGATTTTTTTTTAATCATCCCTGATTGTTTGATTGCTGTGGATTCAGCTTCTGATTCTTACATTTCCACTGTCTATGAACTCTCTCAGGTACTGGTGCCTTCCCTTCTAAGAACGCCTTCTGTCTATTCAAAGTATCTTGAATATACACCAGAGATATCAAATACCTTTGGGCTGCATCAACTCATAACACTTTAGAGTAGGGCCCAAACAGATTAAAGTGTAACTGGGAAATAATTAACAAAATAAGTAAAAGCCTAGATTATACTAATATAAGGCTTTTGAAGTCGAAATATGACCCATAAGGATTCTTTTACGCCATTTAGTGGCTCCAGTTCTCTGAGTTTGACACCATCCATATATACCCATTAGAGGGAAGAGACTATTTTGACTTTTTCTTTGTGTCCACAACATTTGGCTGGCACACGGTGAGACCTTAATAAATCCTTGTTGATTGATGAGCTCCACTGGCCTCAGTTTCCTCATTTGTAAAATGAGTTTATTGGAGAAGATGGTCTCTAAAGTCTCTTCCAGATTGAGGTTTATGCTCCTTATCCCTTGGCCTCTGCAGAGTAGACTCTGCCTTCAGCTCCCTAACTCACCAGGCTGCCTATTGCTTTATTGGAAGGTTCTAATTTATATTATGATCTCAGCAGGCTGAGGCTCTTTTCAACTCCCCTGCTATCTCCAGAGCAGGGAACCTGGTGGGGCTCAGTTCGGTGAGTACCATCCAGCCTTCCTCCACTCTATTCTCTTGTGGTACCATTCTCCTCTGGGGGAAAGGAAGCAGAGACAACAATCTGGGCCTTTTCACCTAGGAATGAGCCAAGGCTACAAGAGGATGTTAACACTTGAGAGGCTAGAGACCAGTGGGAAAGATATCTTTGTCTCTGAGGGGCTGGAGGGAACAGGAACTTCATTGTTGACAAGGAAGCCTGAAGAGTTTGCCCTCCTTGGTATATTGTTTCTGGTTCCCAGCTCCTCTGTGTTTATTAATAAGTTGTTCTTTGCTGAAGTGCTCGGCTTAATAGCCTGTGTTTTCTGCTGGCCTGGAAAGGTGCCATCATGACTGCAAGATGAAACAAGAATGAGAGATTGAGACCTGCTCCTTGTAGGGTGGAGCAGCTTTCTCCTTTTCAGGCCCAGCCCAGTAGACTAATAATGACTCTGGGGAGCAGAGAAAAATGCCAGGAGCTTTGTTCACTTTAAAGTCTTAGCCTCAGGAGGAAAAAAACAGGAAGACAAGATACCCTTAGGCCAAGGGTATGTGGGAAAACACATGTACTGTACTTGTATTCTGGGACTGGGGCAATGAAGAAAGTCACTTGTTAGTTCTTCATGGGCTATGTTGTCATTAGTATGAAAGAGTTTTTGTTTTTATTTTTGGATTCTATTTACTGTGCCTTAAAGGGTGTCATCAGAGAAATGCATGATGGGAGAAAGCTGTGCAAGTGAGCATTGCAGCATAGTGCCTGGAATATAGTAGGCACTTAATAAGTGTTGATTGATTGGTTGATTAAAGTCAGCGGCCCTCCATTTACAGGCCAGATCTGCCAATTCAGATTCTAGGTATAAAGGTGAAAGAGCTCTCAGAGATCATTTATTCTGACTCTCCCATTTTACTGATGAAAATGAAACTGTGTGCCAAAGGTTACTGGTAGTAAGTGGCAAAATGTGAGAAATAATTATTTCTCTCTGGCATTAATAGCTAATTATTATTATTTTATTATTTTTATAATACAATACAACATTTATTACATTATATTATGTTCTTCTTTTCTACTTCCTCATCCAGAAATGAACCAGTATGGGAAATCTTAGGCAGAGATTTTCCTAGGTCAAGATCTAATAAGAGAGTAAGATAAATTCTAAGTTTGGGCTAATGAATAGACTCCTGAAAAAGTAATGAGTAAACTTTCTGTTTGCTCCAAGAGATCCGAAAAAATGTAGATCCTCCCTTTAGTCAGATGAGTAACATGGAAATTGATGTCTCTTTGACCAAGACTTGGTGATCCAAGTAATGTACCCCCAATCCCTCATTGTAATACTGTCACCTATTATTGTGATATTCATTGTCTCATTAATTGTTATACAGAGTTGATTGCTACTCTGAGAAACACCTGCTCTTCCAAGAATATATAAGCTGTGAGCTTACCACCATTAGTTCTAAGAGATGGCCAAAAGACCATCCTTTCATTAATAAATATTCTAGCCTGATTAATAAAATGATGAGACTACCCAGAAACTATGTCTGTTGAGCCTTTTTAAATGCCACAAGAAGTTGCATTTGAATCCAAGTTCACTGACTCAATTCTGACTTTTCTGGCCATCAATTTCCTCATCTGTAAAATTATGGGATTAGGTCAGATGGCTTTTGAAGTCCTTTTCGACTCCCCATTTATGATCTAATATAGTGGACAACAGCCTGGGATTTCTATTATACTCTCTATTCTCCGTTGTTTGACTCTGGCCAAATCATTTGATATTTTTAGGCCTCAGTTTCCTTATTGGAAAATTGAGCGATTGGATTAAATTATCTTTGAGGTACCTTCCAATTCTCAGTCTATAAAATCTATGAAAAATATGGGGCCATCACGTAGTAAAAGCAAGCTAGCTTACTGGCTCCAAATTTGTTGTTCAGTTGTTTCGCTTTTTAGGACCCCATTTGTGGTTTCCTTAACAGAAGTAATGCAGTATTTTACCATTTCCTTCTCCCATTTATTTTATAGATGAGGAAACTGAGGCAAACAGGATTAAATGACTTGATCAGTTAGTTAGTATATGAGATTCAATTTGGACTCAGGAAGATGAGTGTATCTGACTAGAAGTCCAGCACTCTATTTACTGAGCCACCCAGTTGCCCCAAATTTACCTGTTTCAGTACAGAAGAATCTGAATGATCCTCATTTACTTCTGCTCCACACTAGCAAATAATCTGTGCCCTCTCTCCTATTATAATAGCTAATAATGTATCATTTTACACACCTCAATCCTGTGAAGTGCTTAATAAAGTGATATTATTATTTTTATACGTAACTGAAGTTCCACATGGTTAAAAAGTTGTGCCCATGTCATAGAGTTAGTAAATGTCAAATTCAGCATTTGGATGATATTCTCAATTTCAGCTAGTTATTAAGCTTTTATTAAATGCTTGCTATATGCCAGGTACTCTGTTTAGCATTGGGGATACAAAGACTGACCAAAAATTAGTCCCTATCTTCAAGGATTTTATAATCTAATGATCCCAAGCCCATTTCTTGCCCCCCCTCCATTATTCTTTTTGCCACACTTTCTAAGAATTCTCTAAATGCCAATAGTTGTATTTCCTGTATTTATATCTCTACTAAAATGCCCTTTTAAAACTTTATCCAACCGATCATATAGCCTAATTATGATTTAGAGAAATACTGCTAAGAAGGCCTGGTTTGATTCCCTCCTTGGAAACATATTGGTGAAACCTACGGCAGGATAAGGTGCTTGCCCTTCAGAGTTCAAAGCACAAGTAGATGTGCTGAACAGAAAGGGGGTTCTATATTAGAAATTCCCCATTCCAATGACATCATAGGCCTGGACAAATCTGGAATAAAAATGTGTATCTACTCCCAGTGAAGACTGCAAACTTGCAACCATCTTTTTTTTTTTTTTTTTTAATACTTTTTAAGTTGGACTGGATAAGCCAGGTGAGATACCTGTCAATGAAGAAATGGCTGAACAAATGATATATGATTCCTGATGAAACACTGAGATTCTATAAGAAATGATGAGCTTGATGATCTTAGAAAAAAACATGGAAGGCTTGCATGAAATAATGAAGAGCAAAAATGAGCAGAACCAAGAGAATTTGTGCACAGTAACAGCAACATTGCTTTAAGAACAGCTTTGAGTGACTAAGTCATTCTGACTATTATAAATACTGAAATTAACTACAAAGGACATAGCAAGGAAGATGGTATTTATATCCAGAGAAAGAACTGATAAATAGAAGTATGTATATAATGATTTTTCATATTTGTATATGTATATATATATATATATATATATATACACACACACACACACACATACATACCCATGTCTACTCATTCATACATGTTTGTGTCTAATGATAGTCACCTCTGGGGGAATTGGGGAGAGAAGCAAAAAGAAAAAAAATACATCATAATTTTATTATATAATTAAACATGGCTAATTGTACAAAATAGATGTGCAGTTTCATGTATAATCACCTTTCATCCCCTATTCTATAATGTTATAGAGATGCTTGGTTTTATTTTTTAAGTTCAAAATAACATAAATTTTAAAAAGGCATTAAAATCTTGGGGAGAAGTGGCAGGGCTTGGGAGATACAGCATTTTGTTATGGGAATAGTGTCAATATGATTGCACACTGTAGTGCAGATAGAAATACTGCTGCATTCATTTTGTAGCTTACTTTAGATACAATTACATTTCAGATCCTATTCCTGCTGGCCCATTTTTGCCTCATTGATTTTTAGAGCAGATTAGTCACCTCTGTCTTGTTTGTCAGAATTCCCTTGGTGAATGAAACACGGTTTCCCTTGTTCTTTTATGATATGTGGTTCTTGCTGGATGAGCTCCCCAGAACTATTGCTGGGAACCTTCTGGGCTCTCTTTGGCTGACAAGGCCCAGTTTTTTTTGCAAAGGGCACGGAGGCTTACCCTCCATGCTGATTTGAGAGATGTAGCAGTCCAGGAAAAGGAATCAATTGGGATTTTATAGCCTCCATTTTAAGAATTTCGGGAAAGAAAGACAGTTGGCATTTCAAAATTTATTAATATAGAGCAAGACCTATTTTTACCCTGGAAAAGATGACTCCCCTAG